>NC_135215.1:29181851-29269351 GCF_052324685.1 Brachyhypopomus gauderio | reverse complement strand
ACCAACACTGACCAGAGAACACAATGTACAATTCAGGCCAACCCAAACCCCCCAAATTCCCTCTACTGCAAGGCTTCCAGCTAATGTTCCCAGTATCAGTGGCATAATGTGAAGAGTTTCATAAACTAGGTGAAATGTACAAGCTTAATGCTAACGGAACATACTTATTAACTGGGTTTAAACGTAACAAATCACCGTCGTTGTTGGCTGTTTTATTGTAACGTACCTGATAACTAAGAAAGAAAAAAACACGTTTATAATCTAATTGTTGTTTGAGCAATCACTGTAAACAAAAGATTCCCGAAGGCCTAATAGTCTAACAACGTGTTAGGAACATGCACTTTTGTCATTGAAAGGAACTTTTTCAAAATTAAACACGTTTTATGTTAAGAGGCAGCTCTGAAGCTAAGCACATAAAGCTAACGAAGCTAAAGTAGTAACTTCGGTAAGCTAGTGGATAAAGGGTGCTTGTGCTTGCTCTTTGATAAAATCACGTTTTCGCCAAACTTTACTAGGGCAGTACTTTATGACAGAGCGCTTTCACCGCCCCGCTCAGGTGTGCAGGACATGTCGGTATGGGTTGTGTTAGCTGCTCTATGGTCCTTTCACAGTGAGGCTGGAGGAGCGCTGTCCACCGAGTGGTCCTGAAATATCTCCTGTGCGAGCGAAATAACCGGCATCGAAATCCCGTTTGACTTCAGCTCTTTCATTGTAGTAATCGTAAAACGCCGGATACCACGCTGTTCGAACCGGAGCGGTCACATGACCTTCGCTTTTTGCGCCATAGGCTATTTTCGCTATTTTCGATAGGGCTCGAATCAGCTAAATCACGGAGAAGCTAACTGAAGGCCCCGGTCTGTGTAGTACAGGAATAGGCCACGCTATTGTGTAAAGATAACGCAGCAAAACAAGACAATTGGTTTTAAAAGTCTATAATCTATTTAGTAGTCATATTTTAATACTACACACCATCCAATTCCATAAACATAGGCTCACATCTCCTTTCCAATCTGACAGTAGGAAATTGCTTCCACCTTGCACCTCCCCCTTGATAATGCATGGCATTAAATAAAATCATAACAAACCGTCCGTGTTGCCTTACCTCTTATAGTCCGAGGAAAAAATACCACCGCTGGCCGGATCGTGGCCATACTCGGGTTCCCCAACACTAGAGGACCCCCCTTTTTCGTCATTAAAGGCAGAACTACTAGACATTGTTGCGGCTTCTGCTGTGGAATACGGCTATGGTGATTTAGCTCGCGAAGATCGGCGCTGTTCTTAAGCCGCAGTCTTCAACAGCGACGTACACGCTCAGCGAGGCAGGATGCCTTCGTCACGTGACAACAAACGAGCCCCTCTCGGTGTTTATTCGGTGGTGCTGAAATGGACGCGTTCAACCTCTCGCGTAGCGTAGGATGTGATGAAGTACATTCGAGGTGAAACTTATTCATAATAAATAAATGAATGAAATGAAATGAAATGAATGAATTTCTTTCTCATTCCCCATATATAAATATTGCACTTTCTTTCTCTTTCTCTTTTGAGAAAGAAATTGATTCATTTAATTTAATTTCATTCATTTATTTATTATGAATAAGTTTCACCTCGAATGTACTTCCTCTCTCTCTCTCTCTCTCTCTCTCTCTCTCTCTCTCTCTCTATATATATATATATATATATATATATATATATATATATATATATATATATATATAAATATATATATATATATATATATATATATATATATATATATATATATATATATATATATATATAATAGAGAGATAATAATGCAATTAATAGGGATAAAAATGCAATCGTTTTTACATATCTGATCTTGGTATAGATCAGATATGTCAGAATTGTGAGATTAAAGTCACAATTCTGAGATTAATGTCAGAATTGTGAGATTAAAGTCACAATTCTGAGAATAAAGTCAGAATTGTGAGAAAAAGTCAGAAAATCCTCTTCCGTATAAATCAAACCTGAAGAAACTGAAGCAAATACTGACTGACGTGAAAATTCTTGACTTTTTCTAAACCAAAACATTCAGCCAGGAACACAAGAAGCATATAAGTAACTCGTCATGTTCAAGCTTTAGACAAAAATAAGTTTTAATGTTAGTCACTAGATGGCGCCAAACCCTTACTCATAAGGACAGCTCTGAAAGATCGCCTAGCCTCGATGTAAATATGACATGGTCCCTTGCATAGTTTTTCTAGTGCTGTGCTTTCTGTTCAACAGAATCCAATAAGTCCACGTGACTTCATCCACTTTGTAAATTCCCTTTGACCTCTTCTATTCTAAGAATATTACATTACCAAACCAATATTTGACACATTGGAGGTCTGATGGAGGCCTGATGAAGGTCTGATGGAGGCCTGATGGAGGCCTGATGGAGGTCTGATGGATGTCTGATGGATGTCTGATGGAGGTTTGATGGAGGCCTGATGGAGGCCTGATGGGGGTCTGATGGAGGTCTGATGGGGGTCTGATGGGGGTCTGATGGAGGTCTGATGGAGGTCTGATGGAGGTCTGATGGTGGTGTGAGGCTGTGGAGCAGCAGTGCTGTGGCCCAGCTCTCAGGACTGGCGTGTTATCCTTTGCTAAGATAAACTGTACATGCTCGGTGGGGTGAAGATGGGACTAATTAAAGTCCTCCAGGGAAGACTGGCATTTACACTAGACTTTGTAAACACAAGGTTAAATGAAAGAAGCTGGGTCCACTCTCTCTGAGCTACGAGGTCAAGCCCACACAGAACGGCAGCGTCACGTTGCACGTTTATTAAAGAATGGCAAGCCTGTGTAAGCATGTGCAGGGCTAAAGCACGAGCAGTCTTAAAGCCCACAGCAGGGCAGCGATGCACAACTCCAACCACTTCACTGAGTTTGCTGATGTCAGGGCCGCGGTGCGTCTAACTCACAGGGACCACAAATCATCACACAAAGATACACTGCAGTGGCCCATGGTCTCCGAATGTGGACAGAAGACAGTCAGGAAAGCAATCAACATCAGTGGCTCCTTGGTGTTCACAAAGCAGAGAACCTCTGCGAGAACCTCGGGGGGAGACGACCAAACTCATCTCCCTTTCTACCCCTTTTGTTTGTGTGTTATTGTCAGCAATCCCTCATGTCACACAGCCATAGGGGCAATACAGACGAGGTGGTTCTGTGGAACTGTGGGCTTTCTCCTCATTACTCAGTGGAGAATGTGGTGCAGTTTGTATCTGCTAGTAACAAGAAGATCTGTGGATTATCTTCAAAAAGAAAAATAACAACCAGATGAGTTAATACAGACAATCTGAAAAAATTTAATTAAACATAATTAAATAAAAGGTAGAAATAAGCTAATACAAAAGTTAAAATGTCAGCTGCATCAACATGAGAACTTCTCAGCTGACTTTGAAGGTAAATGTTGACTACAGAGCTAATAATACTTAAACAGAAACTGGAGTTAAAGTAATAAACATAAATGTGCATATACAGTAGATATACTTAAGATTTAAACTGCAATTCTTCGATTGATGAATCTACTTTCCTATTGTATATTTAAAAACTTACCTTTGTATTAGTCTGATTTCAAAGATTCTCAATCCCTCTTAATTAAATCTGATTATATTCAGTTGCACACAAAGAACAACTCTGTTTTGTGAACGCTTTAGTACAACTTGAAATCCACAGCAACAACTAAAGGGTTTGCCTCTGCCCTTGGGAGATAGACAGGCTAATAACCAGACCATTCTTAGTCAGTAATATAGCAGGAAGATGTGTTTACATTGGGTCAAACCTAAAGTCAAAATAGAGTAAAACTATGATAATAGAAATCAATGAAAAAAAAATACTAAGAACTAAGAACATGAAAACAGTTGATCATTCCAAAATACCATGAAAAAATTGAAATATTTGATTATTTGATTTATTTTATTCAATTAATTAACAGACCATCACTGGTGTTACTGCTTGATTCCCTCTTTAAACTTTGTGTTAAAACTACAGTAAAAAAACAGCTACTGCTGTTTGCAAAAATGACTTAATTGATACCATATTACTCCCTTGCTTTTCCAAAGTAAGATATGTTGCCAGAATACTACAAAACATTTGCAATTTTTCACCCATTAATGTCTACTGCTAGAATGCAGTATTTACAAAAATCATATTTAATTAATCAAATATTGTATTCTTACACTGTTGTGTGTAAGCCGTTTCTTTAGCGACAGCCGAGTTCATATAAACTATAAGCAGATCTTTTAAAACATGGTCATAGTTTTCGATCTTCTGTACATGGACTCAGTGCTGTCTATGGGTCATTGTATATGTTATTATGATTATTGGTCCTGTATTATCTGTTGCTTTTATTTGTGTGCTTGTGTTTGTCCACCAGGGCCCAGGAGGAACGGTATTTGATTATACTGTACAGTTGGGATGACAATATAAAGCCTCTTGATCCTTGACTCATTTTGGGAGGTTGTTTAGGGATTTTGGTGATGCACAGTGATAAGGTTCATGTTAGCCAGGGCCTGGGTGCAGTTTTAACCCAGTGCTGGGTTGCAAGTTGTCATTTAGTTCTGCATTTTCCCAGTGTATAGTACCTCGAAATAATGAGATAGCAATTTACTTAATGAGAAATATATATATATATATGTGCTGTTTTTTTATTTTAGGTGGTGGGAATGGGCTTCCATAGGCTTCCATAGAAAACCCTAGAGATGGTTGAGCGTGAAAATCCCATAGATCAGCAGTTTCTGAAATATTCAGACCAGCCCGTCTGGCTCCAACAATCATACCACGTTCAAAGTCACTTAAATCACCTTTCTTCCCCATTCTGAGGCTCGGTTTGAACTGCAGCAGATCGTCTTGGCCATGTCTACATGCCTAAAGTAAACGCATTGAGTTGCTGCCATGTGATTGGCTGATTTAATATTTATGTTAATAAGCGGTTGGACAGGTGTACCAAATAAAGTGGCCGGTGAGTGTACGTACACATTTACATGGCTGCAAGCTGTAGGTTCATGACTAAGGGTAAGACTTCGTGAACACTGGGAGAATGAGTACTGTTTACAACATGTTCCATCCATTTCTAGCTAAGCTGTCTTTTCAGGGTCAAGAGCACTTTAAATATGTTATTGCTGTTCTTATCAGAGCTATAATACACAGTGTTGCACAAATATGCTTTCAGATGTTGCCAAAGTCTGACTCAGTCTGGCTCTGAATACAGACAAAACTCCCTCTCCATGTTTTTGTGTTTGTTTTGTTTTTGAAGGGTGGGATATTTCGAGTAATGGTCATTTTAAATTAATCAAGCATGACAGTTTGTCCTCCTACATCCTAAATCACCCAACTGCTCTATTCAAACCTTCAGCAGCCCAACTCCCCTTTTCAGACCAAATACTCGGTATGATCACTCGACGGACTCTTCTACAGCGGCTTCTTTGTCTCGCTGGGAGCTGCTCAGTAATTATCGGGACAGTAATTGAGCGGGACTAGTCATTGTCGCTGTAGTCCCACTGCTGGTGACCAAGTGGTACTGCAGTAAATCTACTTCTCACGCAAAAAAAAAAAAAAAAAAAAAAAAAAAAAAAATTAGATCACTGTTCACTAATGTTGGGGTCAATCACTTTGTTTCTGTATTCTTTCCAGTCTCTCTCCGCCCACACATGCTCACATACATGCAATAACATTTGAATGAGTGGGAGAATCGGTGATCTTTGTTTGGAATCAGGAAATTCCTCAGAGAAGGGAGGCAGAGAACAGGCACCATGTTTCTGCGCAGTGCCGGCCGCTCACAGCTATCTGACGCGTTGAACAGAGAGACGGAGTTGCTGTCTGTCCTGCTTCACACCAGTAAATTACACAAGACAGACACTAAGACCAACAGGAGTGATGGTTCTAAATCAAACCTTTAAAAGCAGACATTACATTGTGCAAGAGAATGCACTACCTGTTAAGAGTCTGCTCAGACAGTGTACTCCAGCCAGCTGGGTTGAGGTAGAGGGATCCCCCCTGCAATGCCATCAATCCTCTAAAACATTCCTACCCTGAACATTTGGGCTACTGATAACAGGTTCCCAGCATGAATCCCACAAGATGTACGTCCCAAACTATGCAGCACACGTAGGTAGATTGACAACCTTTCGACCGTAAAGCATTGGAAACTGGGTTAAAGCACCACTTATGAACCTTATGATAACTGCACATAGATACTGAGGTCCAGTCTAAGAAATTAAAGGAAGGAAATTAAAGGAGGCCTTTAAAGGAAGGATAGAGACCCCAAGACCTGAAGATGACTGCTGTAGCCCAGATAAAGGCCTCTCAAGCCAGGAGTTAGATACACGTGATTGGACAATACCTACAGATGATCAATCTACTGATGCAGCTCAGTTTGAGGAAAGTACAGCATCTCGGGTTTGCTTTTTAAAGAAATCCAGCAAGACTTACTTAGATCAATCTGTTTATTATCCAGTTTCACATTCTGGAAAAAAGTTTCCAGTGTTTTTATTAAATCATTATTTTTACAGCAATCTCATGTTAGCAGTCTACTTAAACTAATCAGTCCTGCCACTGTCTGGGTAGTTCATAACACCAAGCTAAATGGAAGAAAAAAAAAAAAAATTGCACTTTTTTTACACTTCAAACAAGATACAGAATGAACATCCCTCAAAATAATACCATAACAAGGGAAGACTTAACATCTTACAGATATACTTATTTAATTGCACAAAAAAGCATAAATATCCATTATTATTACACAAATGTACAAAAATACTTGTACTTATTTTTTTGTTCAAATATACTCTAAACAAAACACAGATACCAGTATTTTGGCAGATGGAGACACTCAAGGGCAATGCATTGGAGGTCTGGAGCAGGGCCTCAGAAGGACTCGCCCAGGACAGACGAGTTTACAGTCAACGTCAGAAAGGAGAGAAAAACCCAGTGCATGAGGATTCATTCTAAAACAAGAAAACCAACGAGACTCGAGGGGATCAAGAGCACAGCCTCTACTTTGCGAAAGCATCATACATGTAAATAGTAAGCCAGGCTGAGGATCACCAGGGAAGCAAGCCTAGCACCCAGACTCAGCTGCAGGGCTCCACAGAGGCAACACAAGCAGAAAGAACCCAACAACGTTGTATTCAATTTTTTGTTTCTCATGCCATATACACTATACTTCAACATGCATAATGATTGTCCCCTCCCCAAAAACACACACACAACCAATAGAGAGCAGCTATAAAATGTTGTGATTGGCTCATCACATGGGCGGGTTTGAAAATGCAGACACTGTACCATTAGCCTGTAAGGCTCCAGCTGCAGATAACCATTACTGTCTTGCCCCATCCTTAGAGTCCATAAGAGAACAGTTTCCTCCAGAAAAGTAAAGACCGTTATGCTTTTTGTTAAATAGACCTGACACGATTAAATGCTGAGCCCAGTGCGCCTTGCTCCGTATTGGGGGGGGGGGGGGGGCACAAAGCCTTCAGCTACTGAGCGGCATCTGTGGAGAGAAGGTGGCTCATGTCAACACGGAGGGGAAATGAAGAGGCAGCCTGCCAGAAGCCCCCCCTCCCCGAACCCTCACCCCAGCTCAGCACATTTACAGATACTCACTAAATACTTAACAGAACTGGCGAGATTTCCATCCGGGCTGCGAGGTGTCAGATGGTGAGGGGTACCAGCGCATCTGAAAGGGCGAAGGAGCAGATTAGTGCCATAGAAACAGACCGGCGCATACAATAAAAAGGTCAAACGCACACGTGTCCACGCCACCGCGTGAAGTCAAAGTGGAGCACGGGGCACTCGTGTTGCTCCGACGTCGAGACTGAACCCTGGAGACTGGATCTCCAGGCAGGCAAGGACGGAGCCTTGAGCCCAACATGGCAGCCCAGCCGTAGCCCTACAAACCTTCCAGAGCTCCACCAACTACTGGAAACGCACCAATCACCTCCAGCCAAAGGGCTTCAGCAACGGGACAACTACAGCGCCATTCAGCTACAACCCTTCCAGTTACAGCTTGGCTATAGAAGTATGTAGACTACGAGGAGGATCAACTGTAGCCGAGAGCTGCTTGCGTCAGTAAACTTTAGGGGAAGCCAGGCATACAACATCTGCAAGATGTTCTGGATAGAAGCATATTCTAAATGCCATGAATGTAAAAGTATAACTTCAGGATTACATGAGCTTTTAAACACATCACTACGCAACACAGGTCTTTAAATGTTTATAATGGCATTTGTAAGCTTCAAACAAAGTTGTAGACTGTGGAAAATATACCTTCATTTAAAATCTCTCTGGCACTCAATTTTGTAACGTTTGGACTCATCACTACAGCTATGCAGTTCTTAAGGTATAGTTCATTTATTATACATTCGCTTGGTTGGAAGCTTGCTGTGGGTGCGCGCGCGTGTGTGTGTGTGTGTGTGTGTGTGGACTCTAACCCCCCAGCCCAGTGAAGTGCATCTGTCCACTCTGGAGGTCATGGCCTTTCACCGAGCACTCCTGCCCCTGAACTCCACAAGTCACTCCGAGGCCCCTCTGCAGCACTGCAGAAGTGGCCTGAAAGCACCATTAGAGTCACACGTGCCCTAGAGTGGAAACAGATTCCCCGAATAGGCCAGAGGACGGCGACAGGGGTGTTGGAGCAGACGAGCCTCCAACATTAGAACCAATGGCCAGTCAGTCTCGAGATTAAGAGGTGAGATTAAGCTGAAAAGAGTAAAAGCTCTTGACGCATGTGAGCAAAGAGGTTCACAGGTAAAAGCTTTGTCGCTTTCATCTGTGACCTCGGTCATCGTCATGACAACACAAGGCACGGCTCAGCTGCTCAATCAATAAACTCTCACGGTCCAGATAGGCTCCTCCAGACCAGTCACATTCAATTAAATGTGGAAGTGGTCAGCATTAAATATTAAAGACGCTAACTGACAGCAACAATGGCCCATGTCAGATTAAAACATTTGACAGAAGCATAAGATGGCAGAAAATCTGCTGTGTGTGTTTTGGGGGGGACTAAATTGCTTTTACATTTTGCAAATTACACATAGTTCAATTATGGCATTAAGGCACATGCTTTTACTTGGGGGTGGGGGAAAACCAATAATAAATTTAAGTGTACATACATTTTAATCTTACAGTTTACACAAGCCTATACTAGAATTATACTAGAATATAAAAGTAATATATGCAACTAAAGTTTAAAATGTACATGGACCAGGTGTCATATCCTTCACCTGCACAGCTTTAGTGCCTTGTAAAAATCCAAACACCGTCATGCTAGCTAAAGTTTAACTGGCTTTCAGCGGCCACAGATTCACCCAGCCACCAATGCATAATCCAAGCAGAGGTGCAATTAAAAAAAGATTTTCAGTCGTGAGACGCTTAGCAACGCTGGCAAACGGAGGAATGCTTCCAGAGACATTGGGAAAGCAGGTTGGGACACTGCCGCACACCCCACACGTCTGAAAGTACGACAACATAGCAACCACAACTCCACTGGTCTGCTTGAGCAGGTAACACTCGAAGTGTTTGACATATACTGTTATATATATATATACCGTATACTGTTAAAACATACTGTAGCAGAACACATGCGAGTCACTACAGGGCTGAGGCGTCCAGCGCAGTTTGTGTGTGTGTGTGCGCGCGCGGTGGAGAACACACAGGCTGCTCCCTCACCTGGGCGTGCAGGGCGGCTGCCGCAGCTGCGGCTGCAGGGTACGTGAAGGCGGTGTGGGGCAGACCAGGGGTCAGCTCAGTGGTGTAGAGGGGGTAAGGGGCCCATGCCTCTGGGGAAGCTGGTATCAGCGCTGCGCCGGTCAGATCGTCTGCGTACGCGTGTGCGCACACACACACACACACACACACGACAGATGGCACAGAGGTCGAACAGCAAGAGACATGGTCTTCATACTCCACTTCCATACTAACAGATGTCTCTTTAGGTCAATTTTAAGCTCAAAGCAGCAAATGAACAGAACTTTAGGACCAAAGCTCAGTGTCAGTCAGAAGCTTCCAGAAATCTGCTCATATCCCTCATCATTTGAATACTAAAATTATTTTTTTCCTTCAGCACTGCTACCTTGTTAATTACATGGGGAAAAAAATGCTCTCTGAAAGGGGAAAATTGACACTGCCAAATTCAGTGTAGTGTTTCTACAAATACTGACCTATTACGACCATCAAATTGTCAATAGGAGACGTGACTGGAAATAAAAAGAAACTTCTCTGAACCTCAAACATGTCAGGGAGGCAGTGCACGTGCGTGTGAGCGTGCATGCGTGTTCTGTGGCTGGTGCTGCACACTCACAGGGGTCCCGTGCGATGAAGTGAGCCCCGAGGGCGGGGTGCAGGCTGGAGGGGTTGGGCGTGGCCATCAGCTTGCTCTTTGCCATCTTTGTGTTGGCCTTAGCAAACTCCAGGCGCAGCGTTTGGGGGTTTTCTGGGTCAAATCGAATACCCTAAAAGACATGATGCATTTAAGGAGGCTAAGGGGTTCTGCGGATACTTGGTAAGAGTCATTTTAGGATTAGCATTCGCCTCATTCTAGCAAGCAGCAAGATCAGGGGTGCGGGACCATAGATCAAGGCTGGTCAGTATAACACACTGAACCTGATGTGGGCCGCTGTTAGCAGACCCATCTTGCTTCCGTTGTATTTTGACAGGATGAAGGACTTTTCAAAACTAAACAGCCTGTGACATCATGGAACTTTCCACTTTTAGGGGCTGAGTGAGAGTCAAACTTATTTAGGCACAAGATAAGCAAGATGGAGTCAGACTTGAGCTGTGGTGCCCTGGGCAGAGAGGTCTAGTCAATATCTCGGGCATTTACAGCTGTGTACTGGAGCACACACATTTCCTCTCAGGCAGGAGGAGGATTACTTACATTTAATGCGTTTTTTGCGGCCTCAGCTCCAGACCTGCTGTCAAAGGTAACAAAGCCAACAGGCTGAGAGAGACAAAGTGTGTTAATGTGGGACTTTCTTGCATTTAAAACCACTATACACAGAGATTTCAAAATATTCAATGTTTGGCATATGTTGGAAAAACATGACATGATTTTAACATGATTAAAAGTTCATAATTACCTGTTTTGAAGTTAGTTTTATGAGGGAACCTTCATATCCCTGTAGTGAAGAAAAAAAATAATAATAATAATAAAAAAAAAAAAAACCCACACAATTACATGTCCTTTACTAACAACTTCACAAAACACTGGTATTGTAAACCACTGAGTGTGTGTGTGTGTGTGTGTGTGTGTGTGTGTGTGTTAGTTATTGGAACCCTCTGTTGGTCTGCATACCTTGAAAGGCCTGAACAGCAGGTAAAGCTCTCTGGGCTTAATGTCTACTGGCAGACCACTGACAAAAAGTGTTCGTACCTAGAAAACAAAAACGCCTTAGCAACTACAGACCACAGGCAACATTCACACTACAATTACAAAACTAAAAACTACGGGGTTAGCAGATTGGAGAGGTGCAGTGTCCCGTGTGACATGGACTCCTACTGTGAATTTGTGCATTTTGTGGAACAGTAACTGAAAAGAAATAAATTAGTGTACAAATCAAATTGTAAACTACCTTCAGTGTTGCTCGTGTGCAACTTTTCCCTTCCTACTGTGTCAAATTCCACTTCCTGCAAGTTTTGTTCAGTACTTAAAGTTCAACTGTACACAAAACCATGTGAAACTGTTAGTGAAGTGAAGCCATCAAGTGTGTGTACATTACTACCGAGCGGGAGGGAACAGACTGAGCGTGGAAGGTGTTTGTGGATGCAAGAATCCGGCGTTGGGGAATGAAAGAACCCGACTGATGCAGCTGAAGACAGACGTCCTAATTGTACCGCGCAAATGAATCAGATGAAGCAGATGGCAGCAGTGGACACAGAGCGAAGGTGATCAGAATGGACAAGGGGAAAAAAAACTAAATAATTAGTTACTTGAAAATCTACCGGTGGCTAAACTTGATTTATAAGCTTTTGAGATGAAATGTGCAGAACAGAAATGAACTGTGGTCTCGTGTTTAGTGACTTCAGGGATAGCCACAAAACACTGCTGATAAGTGTCAAATGTTCCAGCGGCTAGTCTCAATTTACAGACACAAATAGCAACCCAGACCGAATGAGAATCGAATGCACATCGTTCCTACTGTCCAGACACACTATACGGTACGCATCCCGGGCTGGAGATTTACAGTGAGGAGGTCAAAACGTGGTGCAAGGCTACACATCTACATCCAAATTTGAGCATTCTTCAGTAGTGAACTACCCCCCCTTGCAATTAAAAAGGCATCTCAGCCCAGGTTTCATATTTCTTAACGTCACTTCCACCAGTACAGGGTCCACTGGAAATGAGTCATTTCCTGCATTTCAAAGAGTGCAGACATGCCGCGGAGGGCCAAGCAATCGCCACGGCAACTAAAAAAGTCTCCCCCACCCTGGATGGGAACCTGCGGCCCCGTCAGCACCTGCTGCACACGCTCGACCGTCGGAACCTCTGCCCTGCCCATGGCGGACGGACCCAGCCGTCTGCCACTGTAAACCCAAATCAGCGGGACTCAAATTTGTCTGAGAATTTAAGAAAACCCAGGACAAAATTCAATGAAAATCCATTGGCTCGTCGGAGGTCCTGCGTCAGAAGAGCCTGAAAGCCGAAAACAACATATTGGTTGAATTGAAACACTCAATCTCTTTCAAGACAAGGTCGTGCGCTGAGGAGGAGAGGGAGTCTCCTTCTCTGTGTGTCCTGGCACCTCCTACACAACAGGCCCTCTGAACACTGGGAACCTAACGCACTGACCTAATACCACAACCCTCCAAACAGCCCTCTCAACATGCCACACGAGATGCTTCCCCAATAAACACCTCCCTGATGCTCGCAAAAACTGATGATCCTGTTCGTACAGCAAATATGTTGACAACCAACCAACAAATGCACCTGAACTTTAGGAAACAAAGATACTGCACAACAAGGCTTCGTTCATCTAATCTTTAGAGGATGTGCAGCATGGCTGTGATGACCGGGGATACAAACTTTACACAAAGTCTTAGTCTCTTTCAGATCTACAATGCATAAATTTAGCATCTTTAATATCTCAAAAGTCTGTAGGATGCTTTGATCCATCCATTTCAATAAATTGACTGGAATCATGGAAAGACCTGTGGGTTCAGGACTGCTACACATTAATTGAAAACTAAACAGAAGAGACATGAGCCAGGAAATCCTTTCAAATCTCACACTGGAAGAAGTCCAGAGGTCAGAGGCGACAGCGGGGCTGGACAACACCTCAATTAAGACTGGAGACGTTCATTTCAGATCGCCGTGTCGACAATATGTAGACGTCACTCTTAAAGATGCGCCTGTGCAAACAGGTTTATCATATTAGCAGATTTTAAGTCCATGCAAGTGTTTCATAGGACTATAGGCAGTCTTATTCTTACTAGACAGGATAATTACACAATAGGAGCCAAAACTTTGAACAGCGTTTGAATGCCTGAAGCTTATTCTAACTAAATTTCAACATTAGGAGAGGCAACACGAGATTATAAAATACGTTATGTATTTTCTGCTCTCTAGAATTCACACACACTATATATATATATATATATATACGGTGAAACCTAATAAAACAAAGCCTTTTAAACCAGTTTAAAGGAGAAATGTTCTCAGAAAAATAGGCCAAGTGCAAATGTTCAGGGCTACGTTTGTGCAAACTAACGACTTAATGTATGAAACGGTGAGCCATCAGGTGTGAAGATTAATGATCAACGAACTACAACACTAAAAATCCTTTTCAACTTGCATTCCTCCAGCTGTTTGTAACTTTAGAGAACTTCTTAGATAACATTGAACAGAAGATCGAACACAAATTCTCAAACACCTGTACGCCTCCAAGAGAAATAAAAATCTATATATGTATATACACCTTACACGTATGTGCGGTATTTAGACACCGTAGAAACCACGAAACTAGGAAAAACCATGCGAGAGTACAATATACACTCATCTCTTCTACATTTACAATAGAAAGCGTGTAGTATGTTGAAAATAGTCTTTTCTTTTAATGTGCCGAAGTGAAAAAAAGTTCGCACAAAAGTTCTGGCGAAGCGAAAGCAAAGTTGAACTTGACTAAGTAAAGAGTTTGTTCCCTTACCTCCTCCTCTAACGATACAGTGTTGTTCGGCTCAGAATCTGATTTGAGACTCATTGTGTACTTTAACGCTTCTTTGTGCGAGAGAAAAAAAAAACTTTTTGTTTTCCCTGTCGGTGGATTTTCCCTGATGTGCGTTAAAGTTGCAGAAGAAATCTTGGTGCCGTTTGGTGAGACTTCAGAAAAGATGTGCCCAGGTGAAGCCGTGCTTAAGCCAAGTATCCAGGGAGGAACCTCAACATGAAGCCAAAACTAAAGGTGATGTAGTGGAGAGGTGCAGTGTGAGGGTGAGAGAAGGGAAAAAGAAGTGATTTTTGTTCCCCCTTTGCTCACATCAAGCTCGTTTGAGTTTAAATTCAATCAAGAGAGAAAAGGAAAGCCAGGTTGAGTTTAAAGGTGGAGGTCTACGGCGCGGTCCTCGCTCCTCTGCCTCCCATTTGCTGATCAATCATATTAAACGCTGAGTGCGGAGCGCTCGCGCTGCAGATGGAGCTCAGCTGGGAAGGCCCGGCCCCCTTCCGCGCGCGCATCACCGTCTCTAGGGGAGACCTGTAGACCGGTCATGACTACGGCCCAAAGTCTGAGAGGAAAACAAATGTTCTTGAGATTTACTCGACTTAACAGTCGTCGTTTTGGGCATAAAAATCTTCATTATAACATCCCTTTTTATTCCAAGGGTCACGAGAAACACCAAGTATGGTGTTGCGTGAGATGAAAGCTCAAAGCAACAGGACCAATAAAGCGCGTTGTGACAAGAATGAGGCGAAATATATATTTACAGTAGTCTAAATTTGTGATAAATAGCCCCCTTGAATATTTTATAAATATTTTTGTGGTGGGCTCCATGTACAAATTTAAGTTTGTTTTGTTTTATTGTCTGTTCATCAATCCAGACAAGACTAGTTGGGTTAGCCAGGCCGATATTTAATCAGTCATGCTCTGTCCGCATGACACACTGATGACTACTTTGATTTCATTGCACTGTCGTCCAGGTTTGGGTTGTATTCTGCTGTCATATGTAATTTTACAATATGCAGTTATGACCCGGAAGCAATAAAAATATTTAAAGAATTCAGGATGATTCTCATGATGCTTTTTTGTGAAACTGTTTACGTATTTTAAAATAAAATAAAAATTCCATAGCATGTTGGGACAAATAAATGTTTTTAAAAATTACTATAGACTAACTATAAATGCACATAATCAACATATGGTTTATATTAATATTTACATTTATATTTATTAGGTAATTAGTGTATATATATATATATATATATATATATATATATATATATATATATATATATATATATATATATATATATATATAATATTTTCAGAGTTACATTTTTTATAATACTAATTCAAATAGGCTATAATATTATATTATTCTGGAATATTAACTTAAGGTTAAAAGCCTGTACCATGTGCCATTCATAATTTGTAGGAATTAAACAAAACTGTGTCCTTGGAGCCAGATGAACCTGAAGGCTCAAAGGAGTTTCAGAACGGTAAGGCATTCGTGGCAGCCTCATGGGCGGCTAATACGGGGCAGGAAACTTAGAGCCTCCCTCAGAAAGATTCCATTTCCTGCCATTACAAGGTTTCCCTTTCCCGCTAACCATAAACCAACTTTGATCATTTAGTTTTCTTACTGTCAATGGAAGTTTTAAGCAAGAAAAGCTAGTGAAAAGGGGACCCTCTCCCTGGACCCTCTATCTGAACCCACTCCCTGGATCCTCTCCCTGGACCCTCTATCTGAACCCTCTCCATGGACCCTTTCTCCAGGACACTCTCCCTGGACCTATGGCTGTGCCCTGCCCTCAGGTGCATCTGGACTTGCTGTTCGCTCTGTAGGCTATCACCCTACATCTGTGACGCACGCGGGCATGGCCACTGTAAACAGCCCCAGTTCCGCAAATTAAACAGAAATGCCCCGAAATGGGAATGAAACCCCAGAAGGAGATGACGCGGTGGTGTACGAGCGATGTGAGCTATAAATGAGTCTGAAAACATATGAGGATAAACATACACTACATGCGGTATAGATAAACATGTAAGAACACATACAGAGGCCAGCGCTCTCTGCGCTTATCTAGGTTGGTTTTCTGGGCTCCATAGTGATGTATGGCCGGCACTTCAAGCTAGTGCAGCTGGGTGGAGGGGCCTGGGAAAGGGCTCTGGTACCACAGCCGCAGGTCCTGCACTCCACTGGCGGAGGAGGGGTTGAAGCAGCGGCCGTAGAAAGGCTCCGCACGCAGGTTTAAGGCTCGCAGGGGCCCACACTCGGCATCTCTAAACAGTGCCTGGCACCAGCCTCGTGCACACGAGCATGACAGCATGAAGCTGTTACTAGTACATGTGGTGCACATCCCGCCGTCTGTAAGCGGGGAGCTCGTGGCTGCGGTAGCAGTAGCAGAGCAGCCGGCTTCCTGACTTTGTGTGAGAACACAATCAGGGGGAGGCGGGCCGCTCCAGAGGGAGGCTCTGGAAATCTCCCACTCTTTTGTAATCATTGACCTGCTGCTATTTCTTACTGCCTGACTAAAAATAGGCTGAAGTCAATGTGCATTTACTCCTAGATTCTCTTTTGCATGGTTGGCAGAGGTAACATATTATCCGTTCTAATTAGACAAACACAGCATGGCTTATGTTTGCGTAAAGGATTTTAAAATAAGCAGTGATGGGAGTGACTGGTGTGGGAAAGGTAACGGGAGATCTGGAGTTCATGATGTGATCTGAGCTGCTCATTTGTCTGATGTTCTCCATATTTGGTCAGATGTTTAAGTATTATATAAATCGCCTATTTTTCCTCTCTGATGGTCCAAGAGTTTCAACACAAGAAAAACAATCTGGAGTTGGATCTCACTTCGAAATCTTGAATGGATCTTAAGCCTTTCACTTATGAAAGCCTTTTCACTTATTTTCACTTATTCCAAGGCAGGCTGTAAGGTGTGTTTTCAGGGGTCACTGGTTAACCTTTATTGACTGTTAAATGCAAGCACATGTTTTAGGGTTAATTTTCAGTCTTAAGAGTGAGAATGGCAAAGGGACAGTTCTGTGCCCACTCTTCACCTCCTCTCTGCTCCCCTGATTATCTCAGGTCACCTATCCCTTATCTCAGACCACATATCCCTTATTTCAGACCACATATCCCTTATCTCAGACCACATATCCCTTATTTCAGGTTCATCTGGAATCAGCTTCCATGATTTGAATAATTATCTTGGCCGCAGAGAGACAAAACACAAAGCCAGAGTGTCAGGGTTAGAATGCTGGTTGATGCTGTACAATGTTGTGAACGAGCCCCAGTTATGAGGAAAGACAAAAAACATGTTGGCTTTTTAACATCAACTGAAATTGATATCAACTGTAAATTTACAAACTAGGTAAAAAACGTAAACATATCATTAAGCTTAAATATATTATATTTCACATTACCAGTAAAGGTTATTTAAGTGGTACTTTGATAAACAAGAAGTGGCCAGGGTGATAAAGGTGTTGTGATGGTTAGTTCTGGTTCCAGCAGGAAGAGCACACACGCACGCACGCACACACACACACACACACACACACACACACACACACACACACACACACACACACACACACACACACACACACACACACACACACACACACACACACACACAGCACCAATCTCCCCTCTACTCCACATGTAAATGGAGCTGATGAAGATAAGGGTGTCTGCCTGCATGCCACTTCACTATCAGTCTCTCAGGGGTATAAATAACAACAACCTCATTCTCCCATTGCTAGAGCAGACCAAGATAAGACAGGGCACCTGGGTGAGAGCTTTCACACTGAAGCAGAGCCATCCCCGGCCATTGACATCTTAGGCCTGAGCCTAATACATTACTCTGTAGCTGTTAAGTTACTACAGTTGTGTTTTGACTCGATATGCTTTGAATGGTTCAGTCCGGACCACCAAATGAGTCAAAGATTTTAAGGTATGCGCCAACTCGGTACACGGCATCATCTCGCAGAAATGATGACTGTATACAGAACAGTCACTCTGGTGTCTCTAGAAAGACGGATATGGATCTCAAACATGGGCAGAACGCAGCAAATCAGAGCGGTGTTGTGGGTCAGCTGAGCGAGAGCTGCTCCCACTAAGCTGATCTCCACGGCCTGGAGAAGACAGACAAACTGCTTCCAGACCGAGCACATAGCGTAGATGGTTTGGGTCTAACATCAGCTGGAGGCATGGACCGTCTCCTGGGCACCCAGTGTCTGCTTCCTGTGAGCCCATGCACCTGAGGTTGAAAGGTAATTTATAAGAAACGAAGATTAAAAGAAACATATAATACAGACCTTACAATAGACCATATAATAGAATGCAAAATATTTTTTTAAAATAATTAATGCTTTGCGTGTTAACTGGGACAAAAAGCCTTCAAAAGGGACAACAAACCTGGTCAGATCTGAGCAAGTCAAACATGCCTGCACCCAGACATGATCACGCATTCACCCACATATGGACTTGCTTCTCCCTCTACCCTGTTTGTCTTTGCTGCACTTCAGGCTTTAGATGAAATATTTAATGGCCTTATTGCAGTTTCATGTCTGTCTGAGGCTGGCAGGGAGGTGAATATTTTAAAGTCCCGTATTTGTTCGCTGCACCGATTATGATGACAGCCATCAACCCAAACACTTACCAAAATGCATTATTCAAGTGTGGTGGGAACTGTGAAAGTTACATTTCCAGAAGTAGCTCAAGTAGCCAATGATAAATATCTAAAAATGAAACAAAACAGTATTGAGGAAATATACCGTGTGTGTGTGTGTGTGTGTGTGTGTGAGCACCATGCTGAAGATGTTTGTATTCTTCTCTCTTGTGCTGTTCTCGTGCAGCTGAAATGGGCGTGTGTGGTTTTGTTTTGTTGTTATAAATAATTACCATGAATACACTATGAAAACTAAGAGGGCAATCAACTCCAGCACTCTGCAGTCAGTTGTTTAGGTGTATGGTAAACTATTTGTGCCTGCTGTCTATTTGAACATTTCTACCTAGAAGAAACAAAGGCCTGGTATTAGGAATTTTATCTTATCCTACATATTTCAAATAAACTTTCAGGCATGCAAATGAAATTTGTGCTTTATCATACAATAACAGCCTGATTCTTTGAACAAATGACAAGTGCATACTTGCAAGTAATCCCAGTGTGTGTGTGTGCGATGATGATATTGAAGAGCTTGGCTGGATAAGACAGCAGTGAATAACACCATGTTTGTACCTTATGCAAACCCTATGTATGCTATGCACCCTATGCATGCACCCCATATATGCACCCTATATATGCACTCTATGTACGCACCGTTAATTCTAATGTCATGCTCCATCAACCCAACACACACTCACATAAACACACACACACGCACACACACACACACGTGCACATTCTAAGATATAAGCAAGTCACCCATAACAAGAGTGTCATTTAGCAGCTGACAGAGTGCATGTGTGTGTGTAAACTCTTGGCTAGAGGTTCCTCTGAGTAGGCATGCACACACATCTCTGTGGTTTATAGTCTCACTCTGGCTCCTTTTAAGGTGATTTCTCCATTTTCTCTGAGCTCTGCTTCGCTGATCCACTGCCAAAAGCTGCTTGGAGACATTAATAGTGCCTCCCCCCATTGCCCCAGCGATGTTCCTAGTCTTCTCTGTGAGCTCTCTGTCTCTCCCGCCCTTCCTATTCGCTCCCTCTACTTCCTCTTGTAGCAGTGGTCACATATCCAGTCGTAAACTGTGTGTACACAGATATAATATACACAATATGTAAAGTGAATATATTTTAGGGATCTCATTAGTAGCTCAACAACTGTCATTTTGTAGCACCCGTGCCATTGGTTTTATGTGGAAGAAAATAAATTCACAGGCTAATAACACCTTGGATCAACATTGATATTTCTTTTAATTAATGGTAAATTGTGCTATTGGAGGAACTACATCACTCCCCCATAACACCAGTGTAAACAGAGTGAGGCTGAGTGAAACAGGGCCTTTTATGGCATGCGTAGGTACAGAGATGAGCTCAAGCTGCCCTGTACCCCCCCCCCCCCCCCCCAGCCTGTCGGGGGGGGGGGGGGGGGGGGCACTGGTACTACTCAGGAACACTTACCATTCGCCTGCCCTTCAGGAGGCGGAGTTAACACGGGAACAGAACAACACAAACACGGGACCCACGACGAGACCAAATAGGAAGGGAATGAAACGCGTCGAGTCGGTTCAGCTTATCAGCGTGGAAGATCAGGAGGCTCATAAGGCGGCGTGGCCATCAGAGCTCGTAAAGTGTTTATTAGGCCAGTGCTTTTAAAAGGGGTCTTTTTCAGGAGCATTCAGTAGAGACTGGTCCTCAGTCCTTTTAGGGAAGAGAGTCTTTCATGAACATCAAAGACTAATTTCTCTTCCAGCTATTGTTATGCTTTCTCAAGTGTGCATGTATGGATGTGTGTGAAGCAGACCAGACTGACGGACAAATGATGTAATGTGCGCACGTTCTTTCACAGATGACACGTCCGGTTTGTACAGCCCATTCTCATATCTATGTTTATCATACACAAAAATCGCACAAAAACACCCCTCGATACACAATACACTCAACGTGCGTGCGAAACAACCATTCCTCTCTGGTCTCCGTATTCCATGGCTAAAGAGACTTATCCTACCAAACCCGACGAGGCACGCCGCATGATAGAAACTGCGGGTCCATCTGTGCGTGCGTGTGTGGGGGGGTCGGGGGGTGTCTGAAGAGCGAGGGGGGGGGGGGGGGGGGGGGCAGGCGTGAGACAGCCACACAGGCCCAGGCGTGAGACAGCCACACAGGCCCAGGCGTGAGACAGCCACACAGGCCTTTCTCTCCTCTTCCTAAAAAGGGATCAGCCTGTCAGTCGCACTCTCCATGAGCTCTAGCAGGTGACCAATGTCTGGACTCTGGGCGTGTGCATGTGTGTGTGTGTGTGTGTGTGTGTGTCTGTCTGTGCGAACCTCGGGGGAGGTTTCCTGATAAGAGCGTTGTGTTGCCATTGTAGCAGAGTTCCTGTCTGCACCAGGGTCAAAGCACAGAACAAGCCACAGCTGGACTCCTCAGTCTCCTGCACTGGGACCTTCCTATCAAAGTAACTGATACACAAAGCCTTCTGGTTGGTCATCGATCAGCTGATGTTTAAATCTCCCGGCGCTGGCCGCAGTAGGTGGCGTTGCCCCCCGGCAGCTCGGCTCGAGCGGCGCCGGTGTGGGGGGCAGTTCGTGCCCCGGTGGTTTTGTGCGGGGCACCAGGCGCTGGATTGTTCCAGCAGCGTGCGGGACAGCGGGACTACAGCGGGGAGGGTGGGTGGTGCGGGTGGGCGGTGCGGGTGGCCAGCCAGGCTTTTAGCAGAGTCCTCCGAGGCTTCCGTCTCACTGCCTCCCCTTCCGCACAGGCGATCCTTCCACTTCATTACCCGCCGAGAGGCCTGCGGGCCCAGC
Organism: Brachyhypopomus gauderio; assembly: GCF_052324685.1. Taxonomy (NCBI): domain Eukaryota; kingdom Metazoa; phylum Chordata; class Actinopteri; order Gymnotiformes; family Hypopomidae; genus Brachyhypopomus; species Brachyhypopomus gauderio. Next base: position 29,247,719 of record NC_135215.1, on the reverse strand, counting down.
ACTCCCACCGCTCACGGCCCCACGCAGACGTGGAAGACAAATTAAAAATAGATGCCTGTATGCAGGGGAGGGGCAGTGAGCCAGACTTTTTAATTAAACTGAGTTTAAACTACACAGTAGTACTGGCACATTCCTGACCACCACACTGAGAGCAGGTCAAAGGGCATATTCTGACCGCATAGATAAGGGAATGTTATTTATCTGACAACTCAAGCCAGATAAAAGCCTGACAACTCAGTTTGCTGCTTTTGCCTTTGCAACAGGTCTGCTCCACTGCATTCGCTCCCATCTGCTCAGATCAATAACAGGCACCTGATCATTGGTCCAAATCTTGGACTCCCATTGGCTAGTGACACTGACCCCTCCCTCGACCGGTCCCAGGTGAGTCTGCCACCCAACTGAGTCTCTTTTCGCCCTGCTGCTGTCATGAAGAATAAAGCTCACTGTCCTCAGCCACAACATGCACACTGTCTGCCCCCTGCCTGTGTGTGTGTGTGTGTGTGTGTGTGTGTGCCTGCCTCTGTGCATGTTCTCCTGGATCCCCATATGGTCTGTTTGTCTCCTGCGAACACATAAGGAAGCTAATGCAGCCTGACGGGACCCCCTACATGAGCAACAGGGGAACGAACCCCTGAACCCCTCCCAGGCCACTTTCTCAGACCACATTAGTGGAGAACCAGACCTGGGCCATGTCTTATTTATACTGCCCAGCTCGGAACGGCTCTCACTGGGGAAGAGATGCTGTCATGAACCGCTGTTTCCACAGGAGCTCCATTAATAAAGAGCATGGAGGCTGTGGTGCATGCATGCGTCTCTGTGCACGACAGCAGCACCACCACAGGGGTCGATCAGTGACAGGGCCCACCGTTGTAGAGAGGCACGCAAATACTGCTAAGTTTCTTATTAATAGAAGAATTAGAACAACTAGCTGCAAACTCTCCTAGTGTGACGCTAAAAGGATGAATAGATTTACAACCGCTATTGTTTCACAAGATGGCCTGCCATGTAGCTACAGCTTGAGCTGAGGTGTCTGTTCACCAAGCACAATGACGAGAAGAAGGAAACACAGTAAAGTGAGGATGTGACGTCATTCTATTGTACCAGCACCTGAAGCAATAGCAGCTGGGATCAAAAGGCAGATCAATTGTTTAAGGGAGGAGTACAGATCTGGTCTTCATCTAGCAGATGCTTAAGGACTCGATACCAAAACAACTCAAAGATCTTCAAGCTTTAGATTGGCGCAGTATCACAACTTGTGCTCTGGAAACCTCTGAACAGTGAATTAGAAGCAACACCATCTTTGATATGTCTGTTCCAAATAGTTCCAAATTTTTTGATCTACCAAGGTTTTGATATTGCTCACATGCCTAAATCATTTTGGTACTGTATAGACTGGGTAGGCATCATACTGAAGATTAGCTTAGAAGAACATGCAGGTCTAAGTAGTATTTGTTTCAGCTGAGCTGTAGGACAGGTCTCTGACTTCCATTCAGCCCACTTCAGTCAGACTCCCAGGGGGTGGATGTTGAGGGTGGGGGTAGTGGTGGGGGTGTGGTCTGCAGGTGATGACATCACAATTTCACACACCTTCTCACTGTTGCCGCAACTGACATCTGATGCTTTTACGGCAATAATAGGTAATGTCTGCATCTGTGGAGAAACCTTTCTTCACAGATGCTAAAGAAAGTAGGCAGATATGAGGTCTAGAAGTTTGCAGAGGTCTTAATCTGTGGTCTCACCATCCCAGAGGTGACCTCAGACCATTCTCCATCTATCCACCTCCATTTTCTTCTTCTCCACCCTCCTCTCTCAGCAACTCACACTCTTTCGCCTCGCTGAAGCCGTCGTGTTGTGTTAGCTTCATCTTGCTGCTAAAACACTCTCTCCTTCGCTCTCTCTCTGCCCTCTATGCTACGTCTCTTTTCACAGGAACATTTTGAAGCTTCCGCAGCATCAGAACACAGGAAGGATCCCCACCCCTCCTTCTTGTAAAGTGTTTGTGTTCGATAAGACCAGATTTTCCTTTTATCTTATTAACCACATAATAGTGGTAATGAGTTCAAATTACCAACGCAATTTGCTTGAATCGTATTTGAGCCATAATTTGACCCTGATGTTTGTTTTTATGGTATCTCTGACCCCTAGGAGTCCAATCTCCAGATCATTGGACAAAGATCATCTAGAACACAGATGTTGCTTTGGTATAAGAATGTCTGCCCTTCCTAACTAGTTTCAGTTTCCTGTTTTGAACTTCTGGTTGTTTATTATCAGAGGAAGGGGTCTTACGGAATTTCGTTTTGTTCACATGTTGCCAAAGCTGACAGAGAACCCCCTAATGCTAATAAAGACTCAACTCTTGCTCAATAATGCTAACTATAGCTATATATCTAATCACCAAAACAGACAGTAAAAAAGTTGTTTTCTTTCTGGTCTTCCTTTATCATTTATAGTGATTGGACCTCAGGCATTCTGTCTAGTGTAACATTACCCTTATAATTTTAGCATTTGTCTTAATGAATCAAAGCTGCAGCCAATCAGATGCTGACTCTGTAGAGGGTGGTCACTGTTTGGAAGGGGGCTTTGACAGGAGTAGCTAGCCACTAATCTGCAGAAACAAAGAGGTCTTGTTCTCAATCATACACACATCAACGCTGCAGTGTTCTGGACAGAGTGAGAGCCAGAGGAACTGTGATGCTCCTCTCATGTCAAAATAACTCTGCTGAAGAACTCCACACACTTGTGGAGAACTCCACATGTCTGGGCAACCCCACACACACCTGTGGAGAGCTCCACACACAGCTCTACACATCCGTTAATCTCTCTGATGCAGTACATGAATTTAGATTGTTATAGAAACAAATGAACAGATCATTGATAACAGAATCCTATCTAATCAACCAACAGAATCATAACTCTACACCAGTATGTAATAAATCTCTCTCTGTATCTCTCTCCTTCCTTCTCTTTTTCTTCTCTCTGTCTTTCTCTTCTCTCTGTCCTCTTCTTAAACTTCATAAATCTCCAGAGCACTAAACAACAGAACAGTGTGTCCTCAAGGCTGTGTTTACATTCTGTAAAACTGTTCTCTTTACTCATCTCTTTCTCTCTCTCTCCTCTTTCTTTCTCTCTCTCCTCCCTCTCTCTTTATCACTCTCTCTCCCATCTCCCCCAGTTTCTTCCACTCCCTCCTCCTCTACGTGGAGGAGGACAGTCCTCTGGCACAGAGGCATGGAGACACTCAGACGGAGGCCAGCGGTGTAGCACGAGAGGGAGATAGTGAGGTGCAGGGCAGGGTTGTGCATGGGAGCACAGCAGAGCACATGGACAGTGTCGCTGTCACTGGACCGGAGCACTGGACCGGAGCAGCGCGGCCCCTCTGCAGGGTTCTCACCTTTCAAACTACAGACACGAAGAACGAATGAATGCAGAATGAATACAGCAGCCGACTGACGTTACATCCCCCGCCCGTGTGTCCTGAAACTATCACAGGGCACCACACATTCAAATAAAAATAAGAAATTCCCATGTCAGACAACCCGAGTAAGAGAGAATGAGAGGGAGAGAGAGAGGTGGAAAGAGGGAGAGAGAGAGAAAGAGAGGGAAGAGGGAGAAAGTGAGAGAGAGCAGAGGAGAGAGAGAAAGAAGGCAAGATGGATAGAGTGGGAGAGAGAGAAAGTGAGAGAAAAAGAGCGAGGGACTGAGAGAAAGAATGGGAGAGAGAGAGGGAGTAGAGTGGGAGAGAGAGAAAGAGAGAGAGAGAGTGGGGGAGCGAGAGAGCAGAGGTGAGACCAAGAGAGGCAGACTAGTGGCCCACTCACTCCTTGCTCTGTGACTTATCTTAGTATTTCAGCTCGAATCAGACTGAAATGAAATGAAAAAATGAAAATGAAACAGATTGCATTTAAGAAAAATATGACACCTTGCTGATGTGTAAAGGAGTCATGACAGTCTATAAGTCTATAAGCTATAGTTAAATTGATAGATCCTCAAGGATTTGAGGATTCTGAAGAGATGATAACATCTCCTATATATCTGGTGTAAAACACACCATAAATGCATTTATTACATTATATTACATGTATTACATTACAGACCTTGAATCTAAAAACCTAGTTGTTTTGTAATTAGTAGTAGTTCATATGTTTAAAGGTTACAAACCCAAAACATCTGCTCCTGCCCGGTTCTGTCGGCACCAGCTGTTCCAACTGTGCTGGTCCGCAGGTCATGACAGAGCTGAGCTCAGGACTAAGGGCAGAACGTTCCCAGCCCCTATGCATGTGAGGTGAGGGACAGATCACTAGGCCTGGGAACCCACACATGAAGGAGATTCTATAGAACCCATGGGGTAAAATGAGTTTTTTAGCGGTGTAACCCATGAGGGACCTGACCTTCAAGAGCACAAGCCAATGAAACGATGCTGTCTCCAGTTTAAGATAGGAAACTGCAACACAACTGATTCGAGAGGTGCTAAATTTAGCTCCCTGAGAATCTGCAGGGAACAGAAGACACATGGGGTTAACATTAGCCTATGGCCCTCTCTGTTTCTTTCTCTCCCACATTGTAAGGATGTCAGTTCCGTATGTGCCTTACACATATAGAAAGGCTGCTCCCTGTGGTCTTAGTACAGTCTGTGTCTGTCTTCATGTTTCCCATAATAACGTCCCCTGCTGTGGGAGCACTGGTCCTGGATCAGTCTCTCTGCTAACCACACATATTCAAAATCACTGCGAACAGCAAACCAAAACTCAATTGGGAGCAGCTCAACCCCCTACTCTTGGTTTCCCAGGATTGCAAGCCCAAAACTGCACTGTTTATAGGCCTGCCCCAATGACCTCCATGTGTCTGTTTTTGGAGGAACCCCACAGCCCAGATGAAGGGCACTGTGGAGCTACGCCTCCTTTCCCTCACAGCGTACTCTGTTTCCTCTGTGTGGTGCCTGGAGACCTGCCTGTACAACGTGGGAACTTACCCAGCATGCCACTCAACACAGAGACAGCATGGGTCCTGACTGACAGTCAGGTTCTGGTGGGACCTCAAAATCAGAACACCATCTAACGTGTCTGACCACAGGAGCCTGGGCAATGGAGTGTTCCTCCAATGCTGAGGGCTTGCCTTCCCTCCTCTACACCAAAATGCATCATGGGATAAAGCAAGCAGCTGTCTGTTCATGCTGTACCTCTTGTATGATTTTCAAGCATGGGTAATTTTTCTCGGACACCTTAGCACAGCTCTGGCATATCTGAATTCACTTCACAATGGCTTTGTGTCAGATGTGAAAACAATCATATCCAGATTAAGGCTGTGAATTATTAATAACCCTGACTTGAGACAGCCTCAAAACAGATGTGGAGCATTAGAAACTCTGTCAGAGTTGACCTTTGTCCAGATCCCTCATCTCAGAGGTCACATGGTGCCTGACACCGCTGAAGGAGGACTGTTAATCATGCTGGTGTGGATTCCACCTGGCATTCAAGAGACAGAATGACAGAAAGAAAGACAAATATCTTTTGTAACTTCTCTCAAATCTTGTTTTATTCAGTTATAAATGAAAACGTTTGTAGGTGCTTGGTCTCTACACCATACATAAAGCACAATAAGCACATCATGTAATAGCATTAAGAAACTTCCCTTATCTGAGTGCTGGCGCTGGTTCTGTAGTTTTCTGAACTCTTTTCCATTGTGAGGAAAAACGGAAACACTGTGTATGCTAATTTCTAAGCAAACCAAGCAACAGAGCACAATTCCCAAGAAGTCAAATGAATTTGTGCTGCTACAAACTGTTGTATAATGAACCAATCCAATCCACAAACCCACGTTTTCCATCATAAAAAGCATCCAGCTCCTTTAAGTATTTGATCCTGCATCACAAGACTAAGTCGCTAACTCCACCCAGTAAAGTCCATACCTCATTCTTAGGGTTTTCAATGTGATTTCATCCTGCTCTCTGCTGAGTGTTGTCCGTTTTTAAGCAGGTGTGGACTAGACGCGACGTCTATCCTGTTCCTGCAGGACCTGGGCATGCGACACAACTCTGCAGGCGCAGAAGACTTTCTTGCTATCAGAGAGGATCATAACACTATCAATCAGAGCTCTGAAATCCAAACAATCCAAACACACACCACATCTGTTTAGATCTCTCTCTCTCTCTCTCTCTCCCTCCATTTCGTCCTTTTGTTCTTCCTCTCTCCTTTCACCTCCACTCTCACTATCTCTGGACCTGGAGGAACCCTCACCCCTGCTGTCAGCCGGATCATGTCTATGAGCTGTGAGTGAGAGACACCAGGCCTTCCTCTAGTGTTCAGCACGTCTTCCATTTAGCTTGGTCACAGGCTCCATTCACAAACCATTAGTAAGACTGCTATGTTTCTCAAATGATGTAGAACCAGAGGTCTACAGTATCTGCGCATGTTACATTTCATTCCCATAGGTTAATTCTTTCCTAAAACAGAATTTAGGCAGAGTCTACTCATTCAAGGCCCCTCAACCAACCATGCATGCACGCTACCATTTATGGGAACAAAATGAAAATTAATTAGGATCAAAAGCATTTTGCATCCAAAACTGATCTCAGTGAATCTGTAGAAAACTGTGAAAAAAAATCAGATGTGTTAGATCTAGCTCCTTCTGCACTCATGCCCAACAGCATTCAGCCTGAAGGACGTTTACTGAGTGTGCTTGGTGGTCAACACCAGGCCTCTGTGTGATGCTGTTGTGGCCTGCTCCTCTACTGCAGTGCTTCTCCCCTTAGGCCCTCAGAACAGAAGCCACCAGGAAACAAGGCACCATGCAGAACTAATGTCATTAGAAATGAAAGCGCTAGAGGGAGAAGGGGAGAGAGATAGAAAGAGAGAGAAAGAGAGGGGCCAGGCCCCTGTGCATCTGCTGATTATCCAAACACAGGCTAGCCGCTAACTGGTACTGTTTGACGCTGTCCTAGGTATTACTGGAATAAGTGTATATATATATATATATATATATATATATATATATATATATATATATATATATATATATATATATATATATATATATATATATCTGCTCTTTACTATATATCATGATCACGTTATTTTTGTGTTTATTTTGCAGAGGCTTTCTGGAACACATGAGAAAGAATATCCTGTTTGGGAAGATAGAAGAGGTGTGATTTAGATGACAGATATCCCACCTGTTAAAAATAGGACGTGATTTGTCCTGCAGGACAACAGGAAATGTCCACTCACCCACTCTGTTTACACAACTAAACAAACTAGACTAAAAACTGGAATAAGAGGGAAACAAGAACAAATAATGTCTCCTTTGGCGCCCCCCTTTTTTCGTACATTTATTTAAAGTTCCTGCATAGTTGTTTATAGCTGGTTATCCAGGTGTAGCTAACAGGCTTTGAATATACACAGAAGGAGCTAAGTGTGGAAAAGCCAATGACTGTTGGCAATTTAAAAATGTCAGTATTGTATGTTCTAAAAATTTATAGCTGAGCTTAATAAAATAAAATTTGCAATCTGTAGCCTGTATTTTATTCTATTCTCACTGCTTGTTACATTATGTAATAATTAAAATAATGACTGTTAATAAAATAAAGACTTCATCCACAATGGCTCCTGTAATAGTCGGGAAAGATCCCATAAGAGCTCCTGCTTTCAGCTTGAGTCTGCTGAATCTGCAGATGTAAAGAGCCTAATTTTCAAACGAGTCAGCATTAAAATGCCTGTTACAAACTCTTGTACTGGGTGTAACTTCAACCCCCAAGAGAAATTCAGGTCTATATTTCTGGAATAAATTAACTAAAGCAAATCATAAATAAATTAACAGACCCTCCCATACTTCACTCCGCATCACTCTATTCGAGTAATGGAAACGAAGCACAAACAAATAATCAGGTTTTGGATATTTGCGGATGGCTGCTCTCTATGTTTTAGTGTTGTCTATGACGTTTAAGATCACACTAAATAAAGTGTAATTCTTAAAAATTGGTTAGGGGGCAGTATACAAAAATATAATAAAAAATCAATAATAGATAGTATTTTATGCACTCTTCAGTGCCCAATAAATGTTGGACTAAAGCAGAAGTATAAATAACCACATAATACTTGCTAATAGGACATCTTGAGTAAGGAGGCAAAACACAGTGCGTGTGAAAAAAATAAAAGCTGATGATTTGATAAGTCAATTAGAGGTGTAGTGATTTAGTGAAATGTGAATTCAGGAACACAGGGAAATGAGCCAAGAAGCACCCAGCTAACCGAGATTGCAGTGGTCCAAATATACAGTTGAGCTCGAATATATAGTTCAGCTCAAATATGCAGTTTGGCCCCAATATACAGCTCAGCTCAAATATATAGTTCAGCCCAATATCAGCTCAGCTAACTCAGTGTCTAGCAGCTCCACTATATACTGCAGAGATGCTTATTAGTTCAGGTGAATAATGTGACTGTAGTGCAACAATGCTAACTGTAATGCAAATGCAACATGCAGGTTTGAGCAGACTTTCCTTTCTCATCTAACAACTGCTCCTTTCATAGGCTTTATGTGCCAAGGTTTGAGTAGTGTAGGTCTATCCCTCCTTTGTATGCAGACATTTACCAAGGCAAACAAGGGATCAGAGCTGGAATCCACAACGCTTCATAAATAACACAATTATTTATCTATGTGATAGGCATTAGCAACTACACAGCAACAAAGAGAACAGGCAGGTAGTTCAATTAAACAGAAAGGAGGTGAATATGGGTGCTTGGTTCAGTCAGCCTGCAGGGCAGTGGAAATGGGAATCCAGGGTGTACTTAGCTTGGCAAGCAGGGGTGAGTTATCTAACATTAGAAAAATGCAAACCAAACATGGCCGAGAGACTGAGCCAGCAGGATCAGAAACTCCACGTGCGCTTGTGCACACACACACACACACACACACACACACACACACACACACACACACACACACACACACACACACACACACACACACACACAAAGATATAGCCACAGTTTAATTATGTTTCTCAGTAACTGAATATGTGATCAAAACCATGACCTTTGACTTCAACAGTTAGTTTATGGTCAAAGTAAAAGACAAATGTTTTTTTTTTCGTCTGTGTATCTTCTTAGGAAGGTTGAGTAAGAGGGAAAAAAAAACTTTTAATGCACTTTCCCGTAGAGACATTAATCTTCAAATAATCATATAATCATTGTAGTAATTCTGTCCCACCACTACTAATCTCTTTTATGGCGGGCTGGCATGCCACCAAAACAGAAAGCCTGATGTTTGTGTCCGGGACTGATGCTACCAGATGTGAGTGTGTTGTCTGGGCTGTATGATGAGTCACAGTTTTCATAAGTGGAGCCTCATCCTGGACAATCTCTCCCCCCCAGATCAACACCACTGTCCAACACCACTATTCAATCACTGATTTGTGACATCATCCAACACATTTGCAGCTGCCCTCTCAAGAATTGTTACGTCATTTCATATCTAGCATGGAAGATTCAGATGGAACTGCTGGCACTGAGCATGAATCAAGGATACCAGTGAGGATGAGTATGGTCTTAGTCACTGGGGCAAACAGCATGGATCTGCTGTGTTGGGGCCTTAGTCACTAGGAAGTGAGTGCAGTGGATAACTGCAGGGTCTTCATACTCTATACTCCATACTCCTCCATCATCATTTAGTACACCACTATTACTGTCCAGGACACAGGACAGACTGCAGGGCCTGCACCTGCTCTGCTCTGCTGAGAGGGTGACTGGCTGCAACCTGCCACCCCTCACCAAGTCAGATTTCTTGTATGTGGCAATGTGCTTAGCCAATAAAGATATTCTGATTCTACTTGACCCAGCATGTGATGTTTGTGTTGGGCATAAGGCCAATGTGGACCTGCTGTCCACAGTTTCAGTATGGTGTTTGTCACCAGAGACATCAAAGTGGGCTTAGATCTAAATAGGTGTTGTATGTTACAGTATATAACTTAGACAGATAGCAACAACTTGGTTAATATCTGGATAAATAGTTAATCTAGTTAATAAATGTGTTGATCTGTGAATGGCTGTATTGGTTCTGGATAGTTATTCTTGTTATAAAGTTATTGATCCTTAATCAGTAGTTAATGCTGTTCATGCATTTTTGGTTCTGAATTGGCAGTTAATTCAGTTCATGACTCTATTGCTTCTGGATAGCTAGATAATTAATTTAATCTATTGATTCTAGACAGCCAATTGATAGTTCATTACAATATTAATCTTTAATTGTGAGTTAATCCTATTATTATCTATATACCTGTAGGTCCAGGACTGACACTTAATGGGTGGGTCATTTTTGTGTAGTGTGTCTTTTGTCTCTGCCTGCTTTTCTTTTCCAATGTTTCCTTCCGTTTTCTATGTGCTAATGTGTTTTCCCAACTAGTTCCTGCTGTGTGTGAGCCAATTATAGAAGAGGGCTAATGCATGACTAAGATCCTTGGATACACTCCCCTGTGCACTTGAACTTGTCCTATTCCTAGCGGCAGTGTTGTGGTGTTGTTTGACTTGTTATGAGCTTCATTTTAGCCTATTAGTGTCATGTCAACATCGTATTATATGTTGTTGTGTATAAACTTTAGGACTTGTCGGTTAAGAATAGGAGCATACAGGATCATTACAGTCATGAAATCAACTAATTGTCTCAATACTCATTCATTCAACTAGTTATCAACACAGTTAACTAGCTGTTAACTAGCTGTCCAGATAAAATAAGTAAATAAAATGATTAAGTGGTTATGTAGTGCCAATACAATCAACAATAGGAATATCTGGCTATCAATAGTATCAATGTGTCACATCCAGCCCCTCCCTCCTCCCTGGTCCTGCCTAGTTTCCCCATTCCCATGGTTTCTCCCTCTGTCTGTCACGCCCCTGTCTTTAGTGCCCGCACCTGAGTCTCGTTACACTCCCCTGTTTCAGTGTATATAATCCCCGTGGTGTTACACTCCTGTGTTGGTCATTGTTCCTTATGTGAGTCCCTCTCTTCCTAGCTCTGTTATAGATTCTGGTTGTTAGTTTGTTGTTTATTCCCTGTTCTCTGTTCATGGTCTGTGTGTAGGTTATCGCTGGTTGTGTCTTGTTTCTATCAGTTGTATTCCTAGCTCTGTTGTCGTTTCAGTTTGCTAGTTCGTCGTTTGTTCTCTGTTCATGGTCTGTATGTGGGTTATCGCTGGTTGTGTCTTGTTTCTATTGGTTGTGTTCTCTCTCTCTCTTGTTTCGCCCAGGTTGTCTTGCTCACACGTTTATAGTATGTTTGTTGTTTTCTCATTATCTGCTCTTGTTTAAACACTCCACGACATTCTCAGTTTCTAGTTCCCGGTTGTTTCGTTCACTCTGTTTAGTTCTTAACACGTGTTGTGTAGTTACTTGGCTTGTGTATGTTTTAGTTTCCGTTGTTACTGTTTACCATTGCACGTTCTCATTGTGATTCGTTGTTTAGTGTTCTGTTCAGATTTTTAATAAATATTCAAAAACCCTGCGATTGCGTCACCTCTGCCCAGCGTAATCGTTACACAATGTGGATAATTTTGCATTGAAACATTGAAAGCAAAACTAAGGTATGTGACACAATCTAGAAAAACTAACTAGAAATTTTAACATGGGTGGCACAGAGAGGTGAGGGTAAATGTGTCTTTTGTAGTAGAAAACGGTGATCCAGAAGAATTCCAGGTTCTTGTGATCAGTGATCCCTGGAGCCAGTGACTCCACTCCTCAAAAGCCAAAGACCTCCTTCATGGCCAGCAGCTTCTGGTCACCAAGTCCGTAGTTTCTCTCTGTTGGGTTTATGTACACTCAACAGTCACTTTATTAGGTACACCTATCCAGCTGCTCATTAATGCAAATGTCGAATTAGCCAACTCAAGGCACTTAGGCATAGAGACATGGCCAAGACGATTTGATGCATTTCAATCCGAGCATTCAAATGGGGAAGAAAGGTGATTTAAGTGACATGGTTGTTGATGCCAGGCAGGCTGGTCGGAGTATTTCATAAACTGCTGATCTACTGGGATTTTCACGCACAACCATCTCTAGGGTTTACAGAGAATGGTCAGAAAGAGAGAAAATATCCAGTGAGTGGCAGTTCTGTGGGTGCAAATGCAGAAGAGAATGGCCAGACTGGTTCGTGCTGATAGAACAGCAACAGTAACTCAAATAACCAATCGTTACAACCGAGGCATGCAGAAGAGCATGAGGCAGATGGGCTACAGCAGCAGAAGACCACACCGGGTGCCACTCCTGTCAGCTAAGAACAGGAAACTGAGGCTACAATTCGCACAGGCTCACCAAAATTGGACAATAGAATATTGGAAAAACGTGCCTGGTCTGATGAGTCTCGGTTTCTGCTGTGACATTCGGATGGTTCAGAATTTGGCATCAACAACATGAAAGCATGGATCCATACTGCCTTGTATCAATGGTTCAGGCTGGTGGTGGTGGTGCAATTGTTTGGGGGATTTTCCAGGCACACTTTGGGCCCATTAGTACCAATTGAGCATCGTGTCAAAGCCACAGCCTACCTGAGTATTGTTGCTGACTACGTCCATCCCTTTATGACCAGCGTATCCATCTTTTGATGGCTACTTCCAGCAGGATAACGCGTCATGTCATAAAATGCAGATCAAAGTCAAATCTCAGAGTGGGGACTGGGTCTGTCCGGAAAAGTTCCGTGGAATTCCGCCAATATGCCCTTATCCAGCACATCCTGGGACAGTACCCACCGCTGCTCCTCCGGACCATAACCCACCCAGTCTATAAGATACTGTAGACCAGAACCCCTCCTTCGTGAGTCCAGTATCTGGCGCACTGTATAAACAGGTGTGCCATCAAAGTCGAGAGCTGGTGGAGGATCGGTGTCCAGGGAAGCGTCATCCCGCAGACCTGTAATTACAAGTTTTAGCAAAGACACATGAAAGGTATTGGCAATACAACAATACAATAATGAGGTGGCAGCTTTAAGCTCGTTAATTTTCTTTATGACTAAAAATAGGCCAATATATTTAGGGTGCAATTTCCTACCACCCAATCTGGCTTTGAAACCACGTAACTAGGTGTGGTGCCTCTGGTTTCCTTGTAGTGCCTCAGCATTTGCTCTATGCACTGGTGTGTCTCCTCCCATACCCTCTCACTTCGCTCCATCCAGTCGTCCACTGCTGGTACTCCGCTGCTATTGGTTCCACTCCACGGTTGATAGCCCAAGTAACATTCAAAAGGGGTTTAGCCTGGTGGTGCAATGGTTTGGGGGATATTTTCCAGGCACACTTTGGGCCCATTAGTACCAATTGAGCATCGTGTCAAAGCCACAGCCTACCTGAGTATTGTTGCTGACTATGTCCATCCCTTTATGACCACAGTGTATCCATCTTTTGATGGCTACTTCCAGCAGGATAAAGCCTTGTATATAGCCTTGCTCAACGCTTTGTGTATGTATGTTTTCATGGCACTTTCCTCTTGAGTGAGAAGGTAGACTCCAGCTTTCGGGTATGGGGCTCCTTCTTTTAAGTCTATCGCACAATCATACGGTCAATGAGGAGGCAACTCAGAGGCTCGGGTTTTACTGAATACCTGGGCTAAGCCTTGATATTCTCCCGGAATTTTAAATGCTTCTTTACTCACTGGAATTTCGACCGAAGTAGACCCGGGGTGGGTTTCCCGAAACGTTCGTAGCGCTAAGTACTTCGTAACCTCGTATGAAACGTCTGAGGTTAAGAAGTACTTAGCGCTACAAACGTTTCGGGAAACTCACCCCCTATTTGTATGGGTCTGAAGACATGATTGAAAGCATCGGTCTGACCAATTTGAAATGAAATGAAATGAAATGTGCCATATTTTGTCAATTGTGATTTTTACACCCCAATCGAAATTTGTCCTCCGCTTTTAACCCATCTGTGCAGTCAGAACACACACACACACTAGTGATTACTAGGGGGCTGTGGATCACACGTGCCCAGAGCGGTGGGCAGCCCTAGCCCGGTGCCCGGGGAGCAGTTGGGGTTAGGTGCCTTGCTCAAGGACACCTCAGTCATGGCCAGTCTGGGAATCAAACCCACGACCCTCCGGTCACAAGTCCAGTTCCCTAACCGCCAGGCCATGACTGCCCCTTGTGATCTCCTTGTCTGCAAAGAAATTTGTGGTTTATGTTGTCTAAGCCAAGAAATTCCTGAGATATCTGGGAATTCCGCTACATCTATAATCAAAAAGGACATATTTTCTGAATGCAGGGCACTTGCTTCTAGTTGGACTGGGTGAGTATGATGTGTGATGGTTCCTTTGCCTACTGGGTCTCTGTCGAACTCTGAATATGTCGAAGATTGGTCTATATGATTGGTCAAGTGGCTTTACCGGAATGAGCAGCTAGTCTGCCAGCTTGACGTATAAAATCAACTTCAGCCCCCGAGTCAATTAACGCTGGAACGAGAAAGGAACGTCCATTATACGAAATCCGTACAGGAAGTGTAAACGATTTCTTAATGAAGTCCGACATGCAGTGACTCACCAGATTAGGCTGTGGCACTGGCTCCGGTGCTCGGGTATGTGATGGTTGACACCACCTTTTAAGTTGCTTTGTGCAATTTTTAACCAGATGACTGGGTGCCCCACAGCACAGGCATAACTCCTCGGCATACCGGCGTTGTGTGTCAGTCTTGATGAGTCACACTGCATGGGTTCTTCTCCCTGATTTTCTGAAGGGGAGTTAGTGGTTGCCCTCTGGTAGGGGGGTCTGAAACTCCTCTTTGGCCTTCTCTCCTGTAATAAGTGATCCGGCCTGATGGCTAAAGCAATGAGTCAGTCTAGGGAGAGTCAAATATCTTTGCAAGCTAATTCATGGATTATCTCCATTTCGAACGGTCACTAGCAGAGCTGCTTTATTCCACACACTACTAGCTGCAATAGTCCGAAATTCTCTTGCATATTCTGTTACAGAGCAATTACCTTGTCGAGGAAGTCAAGGAATTCTCTCACTACAGGATTTACCTGCTTTGGCCCTGGAGCAGGTTGGTGAGGGGCTTGGGCAGGATGCTTAATGACCGGATAAATTGTCAGTAGAAGTTGGCAAACTACCTGAACCGCTGGAGCTCACAGTGCGTCTGGGATTTGGGCCATTCAGTTACCCCTTCTACTTTGCCAGGCTGAACGCACACACCCCCCTGATAATGTAACTCAAAGCTGTCCTCATGGAAATGAAATCTGCACTTAACCAACTTGCAATAAAAGTGAACCACCAATCACAAGATTGGTTTCCCTACTACTAGACCGTGGCTGCCAAGAATGTGCGTGTTACCAAGGAAGACCTAATGTAAGTGGCTGAGAGGAATATGAATATGAATATAAACTGTTGCGTTGATGACCATACGAACAAAACGGGGGTGACATGAGTTATGAGCCCTGAACCCACAAGTCTACTGTTGAGAGTGTGCATATGAAGGGGAGAACAGTCTGAATCCCCAGCGACTTTGCGAAGCTCTGGTCCATGAGGTTCCCAGATGCACCAGAATCTACTAATGCTGCAACAAGAGAAGATCAGCCCCGGTGCATTACTGTAGCCGACACTGTAAACATAGAGGTATCTAGAAGTAGAGGTGTCTAGGAAGCCACTCACCAGTTTGCTTCCTCTCTTGGGTGGTTTGTGTCAGGGGCTTGACTGAACAGTCTTGTGGAGTAGACCCCCAGTGGAGAGAGCATTGTTTATCCTGCAGGAGATGGTTGTTCATGATTGTGAGGTAAATGAAATCTTCAGTGTACCCGTGCCACACTTTCTGAGCATTTAGCTGACCCTCTTATCCAGAGTGACTTACAAAGCGCTTTACCATCTGTTCACAGAATGCATCCTAGATAGTATCATAGATTGGTTAGAATTCAAAATACCTTTGAACCAGACTACAACTAAACTATAGGAATCAATGTCATTATCTAGTATTCTAAATAAACAAGCTCACACTTAAACAACAGGAATTGAAAAACCAATGCCTAGAAGTGTAAATAAACAGACATAAATAGATATACAATGTAAAGTACAAGGACAAGTGTTATCTGCGGTGTTAGTGGTCATTTGAGTACTCAACAAACAGGTAAGTCTTCAGTCTAGGTTTGAAGACTGCAAGAGACTCTGCTGTCTAAACAGCTAGCAGAAGATTGTTCCACCATCCAAGAGCCAGGGTAGAGAATAGTCTTGATGTTTGTCTTTCGTGGGACTTTAAGCATGGCGTTTCAAGTGAAGCCATACTTGAGATTTGTGCTCGTGGCATGGATCAGGCTTTGACCATGGTCATCAAATAAGGAGGGACTAGTCCATTTTTGGTTTCATAAGCAAGTGTCAAGGTTTTATATTTGAGATGTGCAGGTACTGGAAGCCAGTGAAGAGAATGCAGCAGTGGAGTGACCTGTGTGAACTTAAGGAAACTGAAGAGCAGTCATGCTGCTGAATTCTGGATCAGTTGTAGAGGTTTGATGACCCATAGAGGAACACCCACAAGTAGAGATTTGCAGTAGTATAGCTTTGAGATGACAAAAGACTGCACAGATACCTGGGTAGCTTCCTGAGAAAAAAGAGTTGTATTCTCTATATGCTGCAGAGGAGAAATCGGCTTGATCTGGTTAGGTTTGAAATGTGTTGACAACTGGTTGTCAAAAGTTACACCCAGGCTTCGAGCAGTTTCTGATGGTGATAACGATGTTCTTGAAAGAAACAGTGAGGTGGCTGTGTGGGTTTGGGTTCCTGGAATGTACACAAGCTCTGTTTTTGCTAGGGTTGAGCGTCAGGTGGTGAACGGTCATCCATGAAGTAACAGCCACTAAGCATGCTGAAATATGCTCAGAAACCTAGGTGTCTGAATGTGGTAAGAAAAGAATTAGCTGGTTGTCATCATCATAGAAAATGTGTCTCTTGAATTTTTCTGGAACAGAGTGGATGGAATTGGATCCAGTGTGCATGTAGTAGTAGGATTGGTGGAAGTCAGGAGTTGATGGATGTTGTCTGAGGAGAGAGGGGAGAAAGAAGCCTGGGAATTGGGTGTTGGGTTAGAGATACTGGTAGGAAGAATGGGAACAGAAGAAAAGAACTGACAGACTGCAGCAAGCTTTTTCTCAAATAATGTAACAAAAACCTCAGGAGTAAGAGAGGATGGAGGAGGGGAAGGGGGCGGGTTAAGGAGAGAAGAAAAAATACTAAATAGCTTGTGTGGGTTGGCTGCAGATGACTCAAATCTTTCTCTCCAGCAGGCCGACTTTGCCTACTTCAAATGAAATTTTTGAAAGGAGAGACTGATATGAGTTGAGGTCTGAATCTAGGCTACTTTTCTTCCACTGCCTCTTTGCAGTTCTTAGTTCTCTCCAGTGGCTATGTAGCACTTCCGTTGCCAGGGGGTGAATGGGACAGATTCCATAAGCCTGGGGGTGGGTGGGCACAGACTATTGATTGATGAAGAGAGCATGGAGAGGAAAGTATTTGTAACTGTGACCAGGGAGAGAAAAGAAAGACAGTCCTGAAGAAAGGTGGACAAGGGTGGAGTGTAGATTTGGATGGAAGGAAGAATTTATGGAGGAAGTGTGAGTGGAAGTGACAGGGAGAGAGAAAGAAAAGGATAGAATGATGTGATGGGTGATCTGAGAGGTGAAGGGGGATGACTGTGATGTCCAATATTCCAGTGGGCCATGTAAAGACCAGGTCCAGAATGTTGCCTGCTCTGTGTGTCAGAGGAGAATGCAGGAAGAATGTAGTTTGTTGGACAGAAGGTTGAAGTCAACATAGCTAGCTAGCTAATCTAGCTATCTAGCCATATAGCTAGAAATTCTACTTTGCATGATTGTGATGCTCAAAAGTATTTTATATTATAAATTTTATCCTATAACATTTCATTGTGTGAATACCCCAGAATCAATGGACTTCGTATGTGCAAGAGGATATGCCACTTAGAAAAACCAAAACATGTATGCATAGCTAACACGTAATAAGAGTGCATGAACGTATAGCTAATAATGTAGCTAATAAGTAGGCCATCTGTGCGTGTGTGTAGTTTACACTGCCTGAGTTTGTGGTCAACACATCTGCTGACCACAAATGTGTAACTAACACTTACTGAGTGCCTGTGTGTGCAGCGCATACACTCCCTTTCCATCTCCAGCCAGAACGATGCTGTGTTGCACATCACATCACCACGCTGGACTACTTACCAGGTTAAATATTTCAGAGGCGTGCTTGCCGCGTCGCTCTGCCCTGTCGCTTTCGGTTTAGAGCTCTAGCTGGAGCCGCGGCACTCTCAGACTGCGCAGAGGTTAAATAATTTAGCGTCCAACTCTCGGTCCCGTCTCTCCTCCCACTTCCCCACTCTGCCTCTCCAAGGCTTTTTTGCCCCCTTTTACACCTTTTGCCCCCCTCTTTACTGCCGGTCTCTTCTGGAGCTTGTTCACTCCATTCCACTGGTGACAATCATGAAGATTGACATTCTAGTTTGACTGATGCTTAGTAAATGGTTGGACGAGTACAAATATGTGCTAATCGTGTGAGTGAGGTACACTGTAACAAGCAGGCAAGATAAATGAAACAGTAGTCTTTTGTTTCAGTATGTCCTGTAGGTCCACTGCAATAGTGACTCTGACCTTGAGTCAGGAGAAAATCAATGCCTGCCCCTCCAGGGCTGTGCCCTGGCATTAGAGGGGGAGGAACAAGCAAGTAGCACGAGCAGAGAGCCACATGGAGCAGTTGGAGAGGTGGCTTGCATGCTTCTGTTATGAAGAAATCCCTGATGAACTCCTCCACTCGAAGATAGAGTCCTAGTGCCAAGATAGCAAGAGCACCCGCTGCGCACCGCTCTGACAGGCGCGCAGCACCTAGCATAGCCTCGCGCTCTCCCAAGCGGAATTCCACTCGTTACTCATCGACCGCTCTCAGCTCCGCGCGCCACATTCCAGTGTGGTGACATCATCGGCATGTGATGTTGAGAGACTCCCACGGAAAAGTGAACGCTGGGTTTTGATGTAAACTGGAGCGCCACACGTTGTTTATAAATCACCAACACCGACCAAGATTAAGAATAAGCAATCGAAGGTAATCCAATGCGATATTTTAAAGCACGTGAAATGTAAAACACACAAAATCTCATTTTGTTTTGCTCAATTCAAATGGAATGGGTTAAAGTTAGGTTAAGGTTAGGGTCAGGATTAACAAATGAACAATTATTTGTTAGGCTACCAATGATAAGAAGGAATGTAGCCATTATAGGATCACATACATAGTGCTGATCGACATTTAGGGTAAGGAATGTTTTACTTTAGTAGCATTCCCTATCGGTTGTGGTTCATGGCGAAAGGTTTGACCCATTGTTTGTACTGACTGCCATCTACTGGGCAATAGCCATAATTTCCAAATCACTCATCACACTAACTACCATAACCTTTTAGTGGAGCCAGTAAAAATGCTGTGAAGAGTCAGGACGTTAAAATATGCGTATAATGGCTTATAATAGCCCTCTATCTCATAAAGATATCTTCACCACATAATTTGAAACAATTAATTTAATCATAACTTGTCTGTCAAATCTATTAGAATGATACAAAGTGCATATATTTCCATATTTAGAAAATGAGTAGTTCCCAAGTAACCCAGCTATAGACAACATCTGTAACACATTAAGTTGATTTATAAACAGGCTTCTGTGGACAATAAAACAGTACACACTGAGAACTAGAGTATACTATACTTTGAATACGCAGACCCTGACTGATATGTGAGCCATCTACCGAATCATTTTTCAGAAGGAAAACTGGAATTAGAATTGGTGTCCCATAGCACCCACAAGATCACAACCACTCAGTAAAACCCACAGTGCTGAATCACCCTCACAGTGTTCACTTGTGTCCAGCTGGATGGACGTAGATGAACACCTTAATGCAACACCAGACGTTCTGATGTCAGGAAGGTAAAATGGTTGCTCTGGCCTCTGTATCAGAGAGTATGTTTTGGCAAGACCTGCCCTCTGCCTTCGACACAGTTACCTTCTCTGTGAACAGTCCAGGTTGCTACCTTCACTGTGAGCAGTCTGTGTTAGTCTAGGTTGCATTTACTGTCAGTGGTCTATGTTAGACTACGTTTGGTGACCTTTATATGTTCAGCTTGAACATATTGTTTGAACAATTATTTGCCTTTCATAACACAGTACTAGAATGATTAAAATGTAATAAAGTCAGCAAGGTGATTCTGATGTAAGTCAAATCTTTTGGTGCCGCACTTATATTTGGGAATAGCTGGAGCATTATAGGAGTATTATAGGAGTATTACCTCTAAGGTTGTGTCCATAAGCTTCCAGCAAGGCCCATGTGCATGGAGATGAGAGGCTCATCCCCTTATCCACAGCAGGAGACAAAGACAGGAGCAGAAATAAAGGTAAATCTATTTTCATACCATGATATAAACACTCAGAGCCAAAAGCACTGGAGGAGATGAGAAAGAGAGAGAGAGAGAGAGAGAGAGAGAGAGAGAGAGAGAGAGAGAGAGAGACACACACACACACACACAGAATGTTTATTGTTTCCAGCTGTGAGCTTGTAGTGCTTCTGATTTTTCTCTACTCAGCTCCCCTTTCCTCCCTAAAACTCAACCCAATATATACATGTAGGTTGTGTGTGTGTGTGTGTGTGTGTGTGTGTGTGTGTGTGTGTGTGTGTGTGTGTGTGTGTGTGCGACATATTTCAGACCTGCTCAATGAATTAATGAAGTGACAGGCACTTAACTTCCAGTCAGTTGTCGTGATGAATCGCTCTGCTGTGCTCCATCAGCCGTGGTGCTCAGCTGATTTGAGTTTCTTACTGAAAAGCTGTTTGGGTTTTTGAGGCTTATCACTGGTGGGGCACAATAAACTCTGGGCAGTGTCTGACTTGTTGGTTAAATTACACACAAATCGCCTTGCAAAATGAATCCAAAAACAAACGCACCTCACCGATAAAGTCACAAACGCACACATTTACTTACAGCAATGATTGGCAGAAGCGGAGACCATAACGGCCTTTGAACTCACCGTAGTGGCTCTGTCTAGGTGCAAGAGCACAACTGCAATATAAACGAAGGAGTAAATGAGAAATAAACGATCCAAAACAAGGTTATGGCAAATGCGTATAAATTAGCTAGGTTAGATAAAGCTATATATGTCAGCACTGGGTAAATCGTCAAGAGTGGTAAACAGCCCTCAGTTAACTATCCTACTCTGACGGTAAACTGCTCTGGCTGGTGTGGACCCAAACGTTGAATCTCCAATTTTTGCTAAAATGGCAAGGTAGGCCTACTAAATTTAAACGTTTATTAAATTGCCTACTTGATTCATAATATTTCCATGCCGGGTTAAGAATTGCTAACTTAACAACGCCAACACCGCAAAACCTGTTTACTAAACGTGTTGATGTAAATTTGTTATTTTTATGGGATGCTCTCAGGATGTGGCCGATGTTGTGGCCCACAGCTCATTATTGTAAGTGCGTTGAACATGCAGTTAGACGAACGCTGAGACGTACTGGTTTGTACGGACGATGTTTGGAATGTATATCTATCCGTTGTCATATATAATAAAGGCTTTATTACATTTTGATGAAAATGTGTGTATTTTTTGTTACCTTGAATTAGTTATCATGTCGTCCGCTGCTCCACAGCGACATCTGGTGGGCCCCTAATGTAGAGATGCCCCTGCTTATCAATAAACAAACTTAGTCCACATTTCTACTGCAATCCAGACCCTCAATTTGGGACAGGGAGAACCTCTTCTGGAGAGAGAAAATATCTTCGTAATCGAAGATGCCCCAATATACCATAAGAAATAGATCCAGATCAGGGCACCAGATGGCGCCAGCAGCTGCTCAATTGATGGACCACTACATTAGAGAATTCTGCTGTCTTTGTGTTGCCTAAGCCTAACGCCATTTGCAATATATTTCATATTCTAATAGTCAATAACGTGCTCTGACCACCAGACCAAAAAGCAAACTCTCTGATCTCTCTCTCTGATGTTTGCTAATACTGCGGTAACAGGTTTTAATTCAGTTTAACCACCAATGTGTGTGCTGCTGAAGAAGCCTTCTTATTTAGGACAGTTCATTGGTAGTTATGTAGTGTGTTCAGATGTGATTCCCATAGTTCATGACCACACACTCTCTTATTAACTGTTTTCATCAGGGTAGAGGATTTCTGTAAGGGCATTTGTGATTTACTGTTTGTGACCCTCAGTCAGAACACATGGACTTGTTGTTCATTCCCTTATCTGTGTGTCTGCTCCTCAATTAGAATGTCTCTCCCTCTCCCCATGTCTCTCTCTCTCTCTCCCTCTCCCTCTCCTCTCTCTCTCTCTCTCTCTCTCTCTCTCTCTCTCTCTCTCTCTCTCTCTCTCTCTCTCTCTGGCTCCCTATAATTTTCCATCACCCTAAATCCAGTCTACTGTACCTCCTCTCCTGATAAGGAGAACACCAATCATGCATATGTTTTATTATTCTTACCCAACTGTGTTAAGACACATCTTCTTTGTTCTGTGTTCTGTTTAACTACATATTATCATTAAACTTGGCAAATCTTTCCTGACATTTGTGTGTTGTGAATCTGTTCTCCTGGTACCGGCTAAGGAAAACTGAGGGCTGAACAAATTTATAATCCTAGATTTCTACATCTAGAGATGATTTCAGAAACTTTAACAATTTCTGAAAACCATGAATAGTATGAGTGTCGTTTTTAACAACCCCCCCCCCCCCCATATTTTTTACACACATATATACATTTTATATACATATATATATATATGTATATATATACACACACACACACAGACACACACACACACACACACACACACATACACATATATAAATATATACATATATTACTCATATATACATTTGAGGAAATGCTTATAGGAATAGGGGAAATTGTTAGAGGAAATCAGGGCTGAAGACTTAACAGGGTATTAGCGGTTTGTTAGTTTTTTGTTCCTGTGGGGAAACACTCTGTGCTCATGTGGCTATTCTCAGCTTATAAGAACATAGCAAATGAAACTACGTGTTTAGCAGCGCTTAGATATTCTGCACACTGGTGGTGTGAGCAAATGTTTCATGGTTGGAATACTTACTTTGCAAACAAAGGATTTAATAAGTAATGCAAGAATCAAAGCAACCTTGAACCTGTGCATGGTTCAAGGATTCATTTGATTCTCTGGTAGTGCCACCATGCAGCCTGCGTCTGCTACCACTGCTGCAAGCTTAAACATTTTAGAGGCCAGCAAACACAAAAGGTCACTGCTGTCACTGGGTGGAGGGCTTTGCCATATGCGGAGTACTGTGGGAGATCAGACAGTGAACAGAGTTGCCGTGTGTGTACAGTGAGTTAAGAGTTTAATACCACTAAGATCTCATCCCCAGGGTTCTCATGGCAGGACCATACACAGAACAAACACATATGCAAATCAACACAAAAGATTCTTTACAGAGAACAAAAACAGAGTGATGTTCCATTGTCAAGAAAACTCTCTTCCTTCTGGTATGTCTCAAATAGTCGGCTTACAAAAAGCTGGATTACGTTCTTCCATAACAGCACAGAGAATGCTATGAGCATGACTGTAAGCATGCTATATGAAGATGTGTTGATGTACAAGAAATGTAGACAGAACACTATTATTACTGCCAGTAAGGAACACTTTCAGATATTCAAAAAGGAAATTACATATGATGCTTGAAAAGTTCATATCAAACCCATTAGCTAAGCGACACCAAGTGTGTGGGCTGAAATACTTTGCTCTGATGATATAAGTCTCATCATCAAATAGGCTGTGCTCTCAGAATTGTATTACAATAATCTACTCAAGTTGACAACATATTCATTTGTGTGCGTCCGTATGCATGAGTGTAACGAGGATAATGAGGAAAGTCTGGTGTCTTCAGCCTGGTGGAGGAATCTGGATCTCTGCAGCTTAACACAGTGGCTATTATGAAAGGCTGTCAGAATGGCTATCAGTTCATTTGACTTGACTCACAGACAGACACATGAAATCCTTAACGAGTTGCTCCTGTGTATGAATTAAAATCAGACGTGCCACCCCCGCTGCACGATCTGCCACGGTTACAGTTAGACATTGGACCTGAAATCAGGTAATCCCCCGTTTCTGGGAAAAAGGTGTAATCTGGGCGTTAGGCTTCATTATACAACATAACCATCATTCCCATCAAGTCGAGCACGAGTGAAGCCAGGTGATTGTTAAGAGCACACACTTACACAGCCTGCTCTGCACGGGACTGACATCTACACCATTGCCAGTGTCCACAGAGAAACGCTGGGACCCACTGCTCTGGCTCAGGGTCTGGGTTGGCTTTAATGTGCTTTGGCTTTTGACCGTGATCATGTGTGTCCACCGCCAGCAAACACTGCCCCCCGCTGGAGGCTCCCAGCCAGGACGTTTGGTGGGGGAAACTGCAGGTCTATTCTGGAGGGGTTCAGTGACAGGGAGAGGTTACCAGAGAACACACTGTTCCAGCATCATAGATGGCACTCATATTAGCAGAAGCTGAAATGCATGGGATGATGGGGCCCTAATGATACAGTGGTATGCTCATGTGCTTGTGTGTGTGTGTGTGTGTGTGTGTGTGTGTGTGTGTGTGTGTGTGTGTGTGTGTGTGTGTGTGTGTGTGTGTGTGTGTGTGCGTGCGCGTATGTGTGTAGCGTCTCTGATTATATGGACACCCTTACCCTTCAGTACAAGTTCTAAATGCTTTAATGGATTTTTTTGTAGCTTTTTTTTGCTTTCAGAGAGTCAGACATTTTTCTATGACAAGTTATGTTGATTAATGTAGATGTAAAATACAACATGCAATTTAAATATAAATCATCCAACCATGCCAAAGAAATTGTTCCATGTGAACTACTATATTGTTCTTGTCCTGAGATTGCTAGTGTTGTTAGTTCCCAGCATCTGATCTATATTTATACTCGTCTATGCGGCCAAATTATTAAAAATACACATAGAAACGACCAGTCATTGTGGGCTTGCTGTGATTTGGCTGTGTTTGTGTACGTGTGTTTGTCTGTCCACACAAATGCATGCACAGACACGCGTGTAGGCATCTGTGCGTATGCCTGTGTGCATGTGTGTGTATGCGTGTGTGTGTGCGCGTGTGTGTACGTGTGTGTGTGAGCGTGTGTGTGTGTGTATCTGCGTGTGTGTGTGTGTGTGCGCGTGCGCGTGTGTGTGTGTGTATCTGCATGTGTGTGTGTGTGTGTGTGTGTGTATCTGTGTGTGTGTGTGTGTATCTGTGTATGTGTGTGTGTGCGCGTGTGTGTGTGTGTGTGTGTGTGTATCTGTGTGTGTGTGTGTGTGTGCGTGTGTGTGTGTGTGTGTGTATCTGTGTGTGTGTGTGTGTGTGTGTGTATGTGTGTATCTGTGTGTGTGTGTGTGTGTATCTGCGTGTGCAGGCTCCGTGAGCAGTGTGCTATCCTGTGCTGGGAAACGTCAGCCCTGTCCTGTGTGGCCCATGAGGCTGCAGGAAGTGCAGGAGGTCGTGGGAACAGCAGCGTGAGCAGGACCCAGCGCACTTCCACAGAACACACCACAGACCCAGCGCACAGCACAGAAGAAAGACGTGGGGAAACTGAAGAACAATGCACTGAGTGCTGAAAGGTTCACACACGGATGAGAGCCACAATAGTGGGGCAGGGCGTGGGACTCCTGGTTTCTCTATGACACACTCCTCTCAGTGTACCTGGAAATGCTCTGAAACAAACAAATAAAGCTTCTGTTTCCCATCTTTCTGTTTCCCAAGGCTGAACTCCCTCAATGACAGCACTCACTCACATTTTTATGTGCAGTTAGATTTCCTCCTGGACAGGCCTGAGGCATGTTTCTGGACACTCAGTGTGTCTCTGTATTTGTTCATTTTAGGGCAGCATGTGGGTTTTCTTTACCTTATCTTCATGTGTTTCACTGATTCTGTTTGCACTCTTGAGCGATGGCTTCCGATTTTTGTCTGTTATTTGTGAGAATGGTCTAAAATAGATTGTCAAGAAATAGATTCTATGGCAGAAGTTCACTGTTGAAATAAACAGATTCATTCTTTCCATTGACAAATTCCATTGAAACTAAGGCCAGAAATAATGTTGGCTGTGTCTATAAAAAAATGAATCAATATATTTTAGAACATGTGACCATACAACAGTACACAATCGTCTGTCTTCCTGATAAGTGGAATTCCTGGTAAACAGCCGATTTACAGAAGCAAAACAACATCGGGCCTTTCCGCGTGCTGTACTTACCCCAGGTGACCCTATACTCACACTTCATGAAAAAAAAGAAGCCTTAGCAAGGAGGTATGTCAAATATGTCCAGAACGTCATGCTGCTCTCTGTGCGTCTGCTGCAGAATAACACCGCTTCCAGAGATCCAGACTAGCCTGCAGCCGGCTCTGTACGCAGGAGCAGACTTTGGGCTGAGCTGCTGCAGCATGCGCCTGACTAAGTCTGGGAAAAACAAGCAGATCCAGCTCATCAACTGTTCCACGGGCAGCAAAGTTTAGGCCGGAGCTGGGCCCGAGGAGCGGAAGGAATGCCTGCTATGCTTTTTGGCCATTAGATCTGGCGTGGCAGACGCTCTGCGGTTTTGCAACATGTCGTCGGGGTCGGGTCCATGCTGCCAGCTGCTGCGTACCACAGGGATGTCCTGAAAGAACTGGATCTGGTATCTGGGATCTAATGGAAGGAGCACAGATTGGGTTCAGGTCTGAGTGTGATGAGTTAATGGCTTGTCATCAGGTCTGAGTCTTATGTGATGGGTTAGCGTTCATGTATTAAGTTGACTGCCCCGGAAGAGTGAGCTGGTGCCTGCTCCTGAAATAGACTGACCCTGAAAATGCCTGAGATCAAGGTGCGAGGAAATTGAACCACTTGTATAGAATTACTGTTAAACTAGTTTCTGATTCTCTGAGGTCAGAGCTAGTTTACAGTCTGCAGTGTCCAAAATGTTTTTCTATACTTGAGTGTGTTGATCAGAGATGTTTGTGTGTATTACCTTTATGATGGCTGCAAAAGCGGTCATAGCGGTTTCACTGAGAGCCATGCAGCAGTGCGTGCTGGGAAACATGTACACCGGAAATTTCTGCAGCAGAGGAAACAGAGCAGTGAGCAAACAGAGACTTTGAGAAAGCAAAGGAGAGAGACAGAGAGTTCAAGAATGAAGAATACATGACTCTCTAACCCCCAGCTCCACCCCCCCCCCCCCCCCCTCAGGTTCTTCCTCTGACTCTGGGGTTGTTCCGAAGGTGGATTTAGACCTCCTCCCTGGCTTTAGGAGCCAAAACACATACGTGCACCTCAAACCATCTTGCACGGCACACATCCAAGTCCTCCTTGACAGCGTGACAGAGCCGCAGTAGACCCAAACAGCTCCGAGGGTACCGAGGGTGCTTGTAGCCAGTGCTTTCTTCTCCAGGGCTGTGGAGAAACAGAGCATATGTGAACAGATGCTCAGCTCCGGAACTGGCAGAGCGACTTAAACAGCATTTCCAGGAGCTCTCCACGTGAGTTTGGATGCGCAGTGGCCTGGATGACTGCACCCTGCCTCGGGCAATGGAACGGGTCCACTCTGCATCTGCCTGTACGGCGCACAGGAGGTCAACATCACTGCCTGGGAAACTGTGTAGTACATAGAAACAAGTGTCCTAATTATAAGTGCTCGGGGAGAAATACGAATCTCTCAAAACATGAAAGATGAGAAGGTTTCGAAGTCTGGGGTTGTGTGCTCTGTCACGGCTGTCAGACATGTGCCACGTGGCATTCCTCACACTGCCTTCCTCATGCAGCTTTAACGGTTCCAGTGTCCTTGTACGTGAAAGCGCAGGACGGTGATAACCTGCAGGTGTCATGCGGTAAGCCTGCCAGTGCTGCAACCTTACCCCGGCTCTCTTTACCAGAAGTGCCAGACGGCAGACCGGTCTGTTGGCTGGGTGCTGTGCTCCTGTGCAGTCTGGACCATAGACGGGGAGGTCGGTCTCACGGGGCCGGGCTGGGGTTTGGAGGCCCAGAAAGGCATAGGTCCATGGTGAAAGAGGCCAGTCGTTCTCCACCTATGGCCCGAGGGAGAACTGTTTCAGAGCTTTGAAATCTAGATATCTGTGCTAAGGAATTAAAAATTGCATGAACATGCTGGGAGAATATGCCAGGGTAGAGTCCGTTAGTCTTTTGGGTTTTTTTGTCAATCAATCAATCAATCAATCAAAGTTTATTTGTATAGCGCTTTTCACAACACATGTTGTCACAAAGCGCCTTACAGGATTTAAAAGGTTAACAATACTACGGGTCCAGAACCCTAATGAGCAAGCCAAGGGCGACAGTGGCGAGGAAAAACTCCCTAAGATAGTTTGTCTGCTTTGGTGCTGGACCAACCAGCAAGGTGATGTAATGGGAACTTGAGGATCTGCTCTCTGACTCCTGACGGAACTTGGACTCACATAGATGTGCCCCAGACACAAGTAGAACGTACTGCTCAAATGTTTCATTATTGATGAAGGTTAGCAAAGGAGGGTTAGCATAGGACATGAACACACATGAGCGTGTACGTGTAGGTCGGCACGTTCGATCCTCTGCAACGTTTCATACAATGTGCAGGTATGTGCAGTAGTTAACCAAGAGTTCATCTAACACAATTAACGATTTGATAATGTGTTCATAGAGACCGTTTACATATTCTACATTTTAGAGAGAGAGAGAGAGAGAGAGAGAGAGAGAGAGAGAGATGTATTTAAAGAGGGAGAGAGAACATTCATAGGAACATTTATCAAAAAATCAGATGTTTGTCTGAAAGAACTGCATGAAATTCCAAACAGTTCACCTAGTGAGTGAGTCCCCTGCAGTCAGGATCTCTGATCTTCACAGCCTGCCCTCTGTTGATTGTGATTACCTGACACTGTAAATATACATTTTCCGGACATGGGAGAGAAATAGAGGGGAAGAGATACAATGGGGCCTTTAATTAGACCAAGTCCAGGCCACAGAGCACTAGGGAGACTCAGTTCTGCTGGACCGAGCCTTCGTCACAACTGAGCACAACGACCCGCCGCTCAGAGGAGGAAGCTGAGCCCACCGTGTGTGTGCGCACAGCAGGCGTAGGACCAAAGGTGTGTGACGCAGTGTGTGAAGTGTTCCAGAGCACTTAGGTACTGCGTATGTGTCCACTGTGAATGTGTGTAAATGGGTGTAAACTGGGAGAGGATGTAGGAAGAAACTCTTGGAGAGAAAACGCTTCCCCTTTGTGCCACTGTGTCACAAACCTGATTGTTCTCGGCAGCCGCTTGTCTCTTATCTCCCCACCCTGACTGGGACGAAGAAGTGCTCTCCGTAATTTTCCATTCTTTGTTCTCCACCTAGCGCCGTTGAATATTTCATCCACGCAGTGCGGCCCGCAGGCTGTTAGTCAGCTGGTCTGCACACATACGCCCGTATGACAAAAAAAAAGAGTGTGGGAGGGTCATGCCGAAAGAGATGCTTTGTTTTTGAGATCAAATACAAAGTAATCTGGCCCACATCACTCCACAAGTTCATTTAATTCAGAGAGAAAAACATTTAGTGGACTGACTGTGGACAAAGCACAGCTCACACCAAACCTGTTGCATCAGGCTGATAACGTGTTTACCACCAAGGAGCCAGATTCTTAAATGATGATAAGTATATGTAGACATTTTTTTTAAGATTATTTTGAGGTTGCTTTTAAGTAACAAGTAAGTGCAATCAGGAGCAGGAGCCTTTTTCCTCTTGTGAATCACATTTGTGCTAATTCAAAACACTATTAGTAAAGTACTTTCTCATTATGTTGGCATATCATAATCTGTAATGTGTGTGGTCCATTATCCACCATAGTGGTTCTCTGTTCACACTGGCTGATCTGATGGATCTAGAAAACTCTACCCGAGAAACCACAGCAAGGGTGTGACCAAGCTGTGGAAACAAGGCTTGTGTTTCTCACTGATGCAGAATTAGGTCACCAAACTTGTTCATCTGTTTAGTAAAAAAGGGTTACACAAACCTATTACTCAATACATTTCTTTAGGTTCCATACAAATTAGAACTAATTCTAATCATAACATACTTTATGACTTACATATAAAGCTGAAAGTTACTGAGCGCACTGAAACAAGAAAGCAGCAGACAAATGTATTTCATGTGCTCTAAATAAAATTGACAAAATGGAAAATGAATCTTGCCAGTTACTAGCGCTCCCTTTTCCTCATGCTTTGCTGGTGTAGTTTTAAATGTGTAGAAGAGCTCAGCAAAGAATTCAGATGCCACTGTACACTGTCACCACATGAATTAAATTCAATGTGTTAAAAAATTAAAACCCAAGTTTTAGTCCAAGTTTACAGGGCAATTTCATTTGTATAGAATCTCTATGAAAGGTTTTTATCTGACAAAATGAAACATTTCTCTTGCAAGGAGATTTTCAATTCCCAATAGTTACTTCTTTGTCCAGTGAATTCCATGCTGGTTCTGACTGTATGAATGTCTGTATACTGTCCATGGGTTGAGTGATGTGTTACCCTGCTGTTACCCCCAGTGCTCTTTTACTAATCTGGTAATCCATTCAGAAGAAGGCCTGTTCCAGCCATAGAAAACCCATTTCTAGGCAATTGAACTGTACATACACAAACAAATTGTGATCTGATGGGAGCATAATGTAAAAAAGAAATTTCAATATATGGCTCAGTAAATTTATTATTGTGTTCAATGACTTTTGTACTTATTGCCATTTTGGTTTAATCTACCAGTTAATTAGTGGACAGAAAAAAGTGAAATAGACATGTTTAAATTAATCAGAAATGAAAAGGGTTCAAAAATATTGGACCATCCAAGAGGAGGTCACCCTGCTCTAGACCAGTTGTTGCTCTATGAATTTAAGAAACATAGCTAGTTACATTTAATACAGGATTGCATTAGTAAAAAATAAATAAAAATTATATATATATATATATATATATATATATATATATATATATATATATATATATATATACACACGTATATATATATACACACACACACACACACACACACACACACACACACACACACGTATATATATATATATATATATATGCATTATATATATATATATATATATATATATATATATATATATATATATATATATATATATATATATATATATATATATATATATATATATATACATACGTGTGTGTGTGTGTGTGTGTGTGTGTGTGTGTGTGTGTGTGTGTGTGTGTGTGTGTGTGTGTGTGTGTGTAATAATATATGCAATATATATGTAAGGACTAAACTAGCTAGATATCTTCAGAAGCCACTTTGTAATTAAGCAACTTCCTGGAAGTTGTTATTGTTACTTCCTATAGTCACGTTACGACTCTAAATCCCATGATGCACCGGGCGGCCTTTAAAGCCCCTGCCTGCTGCTCGCGATTCATTCACACAGTTCACGCGACGGAGAGCTTCGCCGAGAAGCAAAGCGCAAGTGTTCAGAAGTGTTCAGGAAAGCGCCAACCTCAGAATACATTTGTTTTACGGATGGTGAACTACTCTGTGGAGTTTCTGTTAAATAGTCATTGTTTTGGTTGTCAGAGAAAAGATAGGATTCCAGTTTTCTCTAAAGAGATCATGCGCGACACAGAGGAGAGGTAAGAGTTTTATGTTAATGCGCATATTCTCGTCCATATAAGTTACACTATATGATCATGTTCTCTCCGATGGACCGAGCTTTTATTATCATTATGCACCACCTTCCACTTATGTATTTATAACTGCCATTCGAACACTTTGAACCATGTTTTTGTATCAAATGCATTTTTGCATTTCAACCAAACGTATGGTGTGTTGTGCAGGACTTGTCCAGCCCACACCGTCCACCCTTCAGTGTAGGACAAATGTTCTCGTGTGTCCTGACCCACAATCTGGGACACGGCCGCTTTTCACAAATCTTTCTGAACGGGTTGCAAATAAAATAATCGAGGGGCAAAAGTTGTTTTTGTCTGTCAAGAGTGATTGATCCGTTTAGAAACAGCTGAAGGATCAAATGTCTCCGCTGTGTTTTAGGTCGCCGGAGATGGACGGCTGTACAAACGTTATGGCGCTGCAGGATTACCGTTTGACAGTGTTAATATTGTCTTCAGACTGTGGTATATTGTAGTATTCGGATTAATCGGCTTTAAACAGGAACAACACAGAACAAATTGTTCTCTACAAGGAAGGAGGGGGCGGATGGAGGAGACGATCCTGCTATGAATAGCTTCAAAATGAGGGATGGACGTCCAATAAATATCACACATTCGCTACAAACGCTGCTGGCTGCGCCGGTGTTTACTTGCTGCATGTTGTTTATTTCAATAAAGCAGCAGTATCATTTATGATGTATGATGATGGTTTTACCCGACTAGCGAAAACAGTTTTTAACCTCGAAATGGTAAAGGCCGGTTCTGCGGTGTTTACAATAGTGCGGTGGTGTTTGTACACCGTGTACATCGTGATTCCTTCACCTAATGTCATCGGCTCCCCTGTCCGTTATGTAACCTGTCCCATGGTTTACAGTCGTTTATTGTGCAGGTGATTGAAACATTCGTTTGTCATGTTTACACTTCAGCATCGAAGACGTGTGTGTTGAGTAATCGATAAGATAAGTGGAGCCTTATGATGATTTCTAGGTATGCAACACTGAGGAACAATGGCATTACTTAAAGTAGATAAACTGACAGAAATATATATCAAAAATGACCTAGTATGCAATTTAGAATATTCAACAGTTTTTGGTCACTCACTGTAGTGTGAGCCCTCAAAATTCCTCCCAATCATTTATACAGATATTGATATATCAAGCGCGTTTTTATTATAAGCCATCTATGTTTGTGCCTGAGACCAGGAGTGCTTCGCAGACACCCATAACACAGACATGTGGTTCACATTACTAGTTCACATTACTTCCTGTTTCTCCGTGCACATTCGGCGTGGTCGGGTGACTTGGATAAATGCCCAGGATCTGAAAAGGGTTCCTATGGCATTTGCAAAGAACTAAACACCGCTGTTAAAACGAGTCCTTGTCCTTCACACGAAGACAACAAACGCATGTTCCAATTTCCATTGTCGAAGTAACTCTGCACTGTTAAGCATTCGTTGCAGTTGCAAAGTTATCACAGGTCTTTGGTCACGGATGCATCCCAAACGAGGGAGGCGGAGGATGGGAACCCCTCTGCAGCTCTGGCCCCTTTCTAGCTGAGCTTGTTTTCCTGGAACACTCTTGGTTTCCTGTTTTGGAGCTGAACTTTTCCTGGCTTTCTGCTTTCACCTCTCACTTGTAACCTTGGTGAACGTCACATCTAACACCAATAATTACAGAGTGGATTGAAGGCTCAGCGTAACCCTTTGAATGTGGCATCTGAAGCAGCTTCCTCTCTGGGCATGTCCTCTCTGGGCATGTCCTCTCTGGGCATGTCCTCTCAGGCCCTGGTCTTTGGGTTCGGGAGGAAGGAGGAGAGAGAGCCTGACTCCGTCTTTGATGATGCTCACTGCTATCTTGTTTTTGTGATTTGGGGTGTGTGTGTGGGTACACACACTAAACATATTCTAAGTTTACAGAATGTGAATGTTCTAAACACGTACATAT
The DNA here is from genome assembly GCF_052324685.1 of Brachyhypopomus gauderio. Lineage (NCBI taxonomy): Eukaryota > Metazoa > Chordata > Actinopteri > Gymnotiformes > Hypopomidae > Brachyhypopomus > Brachyhypopomus gauderio. Next base: position 29,214,088 of record NC_135215.1, on the reverse strand, counting down.
ACATGCACATAGTGTGTGTCATTCACTCAAAAGTTTCCAGAGAATGAGGTCCTTCATCAGTTGTGCAAGCTAAGTGCTTCTGAGGTTATAGGAGGTGCTTCTTGTTTATATTAGAACAAATAGATGTGGTGTGTGTTTATTTATTTATATGCACACATTAATACAAGTGCATCAAATGACAATTATATGGTAAGTGGGTTGCTGGAACAAACCATGGATGGATGATGTGGAGTCTCCTGCAACATCAATCCCAATGAAGGGGAACTATGGGTGAGGAGACCTTCATCCACACACTCAGTCAAGCAACTAGTCACCCAGCACTCAAACACCGTCAGATCACACATTCTTTCACATCTGGAAATGGGTGACGTAAAAATGAGAAGGCACTGCGCAACAACATCCCACCACCTCCACAGGAAAGGCAGCCCCCCTCCAGAGCCACTTGAATGAGGTTTTCAAGGCCATAAATGTGTGTATGACCCGCCAGTCATCAGATACCTTGCAAAAACAATCCGCTGGTCAGGAGAAGAGCTGGCCTGGAAGCTGCCTGTGTCCCTCCTCACAATGCACGGAGCACTCCACCCAAGATCCAACATCCAGCTGGGAGAGGGGAAGGGCCCTACAAAGTGTTAAGATCCACTGTCCAGGGCGAGACACGAAACTTCAGTGAGTGCATCCAAACAATGGTGCCCAAGGATGAGCTGATGGGGGAGTGCCTCAGACAGATGGGATATTGGGTGGAGGGGGGTAACCTTGAAGGCAGAGGAGGTGCCATGACTGGGTAAAGCCCCTCTGGAATGTTCCACTGACAGCAGGGGTGGCTGACCACACATGATCCTACCAGGTTTGGAACAGGTAGGATGGAAGGAGGATGTGGATGGAAATCTTTAAGCAGCACAAGGCCAGGAATTAAGCACTAGGTCAATCAAAGGGCATCATTACATCAGACTGTGCAAAGCAGCCTCTTGGACAATCCATGTCCCAGTGGGAGGAGCAACAGAGAATGGTTGAGAACAACAAAGCTAAGATCTTGTGGGACCTCCAGATCCAGACAGATAAGCAAGTAGCAGCAAGCCAACCACACATTGTGATGGTAGACAAGACGCAGATGCAGAGATAGGGAAAAATGTAAAGAGAAAGTATAGAAGAATACAGTGATATGGGCTCTTGGGCTAGAAGAGTGATTCGGATCCAAAGAACGGCATCAGTCTTAGTCCAAGTGTGTGCGTGATCTTTGGCTATTGCCCCTCTTTAAACATGTCTGTTCTGATCCATGCTCATGTTCCTTAGCTGGTTTAAATGTTGATTCATTTTCGGAGTGGGGTTATATAAGCAGAGTTGCTGTCTGGAGCATGAAATGAAGCGTCTGAGCCAGCACCACTCATGGGTGGGTGAATGGGCTGCCTGAATGTCAGAGGGCAAGAGTCTTAGCTTTCAAAACAAGCTGGTATTTCAGCCACTGCCATGCACAGATCTATAATGGGAAGCAGGAGAAAATTGTATGAATTGGTTGCTCCTAGGGTCTGAATCTGACTCCTGATGTCACAAACATCTGTTCACTGAAGTTTTTTTGTTGTTGTTTCTTTAATATCAGGCACCACCTTGTTGGTGATTAAGTGAGCAATCTTTGTTGTCTCTAAAAAGTGTCACCATGGTGAGTAAGTAGGTGGTTTGACCCGGAATGATTCGCGTCTATGTGCAGTGTAGCTTCTCAGGTGTGCTGAAGTTAAAGCCAACAGAGGCGTGAAGGCGGAGGCAGACGCCGCCTCCTCGGCTCTTCCTAAAGACGGGGAGTTGCCCTGTAGCATAATGAGTTTGTTTTCTGCATCGTCGACCTCGTCTCCCCCTACTTTGATGTGGACTCCATGCAGATTGGGTCACCCTGACTACCTGTGCAGTTGCCAGGGCAGCGGAAACGCAGCCCCTCCCTCCCTTCCGCTGCAGAGCGATCTAGCTCTGATGAGTCCAAAACAAGCTGCAACTTCTTCGGGCGCGTTCTTCGCGCCACTCGTCAGACGCGTTCTCCACCAGAGTACGTTTACTGGTGATTCTCCCGTGGCCGCTTCTGTTGTTCAGTGGGTTCTTGGAAGCTTTGCGTTAAGGGCAGCACGCACTTGTGGTTCTAATATACCTCATAAGCTGATGAGTGGGTATAAGGGTGGTAGCTCTGTTTTCCGATTAAACTCATATTCATCCAAGCCCGTGTGGTGGCATGCAGGGTGCACTGTACCCCAGGCATACGTCCACTTTGGGCTGCAGACCACGCGACTTTGAGAGAATGTGACCCCGTTTCTCTCCTCTGTGAAGAAGACGCTGATAACTATTATTACTAAAATCGAAACCCAGCGCTGTAACCCAAACCACCACTGCTGCTATTTAGAGATGTGTTTATGGATCACGCGCTCTTTTGCAACGTGGGGATCTTAACTGAACACCAGTGCACTGTCCTCACTTCCTCTCGGTATCTAACAAACACAGCGTTTCGGTCCCCACTGACCCGGGACCAGATTAGCCCGATCCACATTGAAACTTGAAGTTTAGAGCTGTCTCTAAAGCGGTGCCGTTTCTACGGGATCAATCATTCCGTGTTTGTTTTGTGATTCAGGTATTCAAGTATTTGACGGGGTTGGACAAGTTCCTTCCAGGCGTATTAGCTCATCTCCACATGTCCCACGTCCTCTGTCTGCACTTTTGGCTGTATTCAGCATGTTTTCACACGCATGACTCAAATCTCTTTTAGCTACTAATCGGAGGCCTAGCTGCTCATTCACACTCTGAACAAAGCGCGGGGCTTTGCGGGGTATCGGAGGTCCTGATAAGGGACGGAAGAGTGACGGTGGGCAGGGGGCAGGCAGGGAGAGTGCTGTCGATCCGGGAAGGGGCTTCAGGGGGCGTGAGCTGAGGCGTGAGCTGTCCCTTTGGTACAGGGAGGTGTTGTGCTGGAGGTGTGAAGTGGTGCTACAGCGTGACTCTGTTGCCGGAGAACACCAGTTTATTCCTGCGCGGCCCTTTAGCCCGGAGCCCTGCGTGCTTTCAGAGGCAAAATACACGGCTGTGGCTGTACGTCACAACCGATCCATGCACCTTATTATCAAACACGTGGCTCCTTATGACTTGTGTTGATCAGCAGATGACGGTGTTTGTGTCTGTGTCTGTGCAGCTCTTCTCTGGTGGACTCCAGACTGCTCTGCTCCAGGCAGAAGGCTCCAGGGCCTCTGTGGTGCTCCTGATGCCCCTCACCCACTAACGAAGATCCCGGGTGGGCGAGGGACTGGCAGGGATCTCCCTCTCAGTGTACCACTGCACAAGGTGAGACCCCCCGATGTGTGTTGGCTAAGACAACAGACACCATACATTAGGGGTTGTGGCAGGACGATGACTGAACATTCGACAAGATTATCTGGGTTTGCTCAGCATGTTTGTGGATCACAGTGTGTGATGCCATTTATAAAATGTAACGGTTAGTTTTTCCTCTTTAATACAGCAAGGCAGTGTCATCTTCCTCTACTACTGTTTTAACTGCATTCTGTTTAGTGTTATTCAGTGTGGTCCATACTTGATGCACATTCTGCTGTTCTCAGTTCTTGCCCATCACACATGCAAGACTTGATGTTGGTTGAGGGCTAGTTTTATGAGCTTTGCATGGACACCAACTCCATTTGATTCAGAGTAGAATATATGGTGAATGGAGTGGAACCTGAGGGAGAACACATGTACACTAAGACAAAAGCTGTTTCTGCACATAAGGGTAGTTTTGGGGTGACTCATTTGCATGCACGTGTGCATACGCATTCGCCTGCCTGCCACTGAACTGGCCGGTGTCCTCCCTTTAGGACGACAGGTTGACCGTGACTCAGGCAGGGGCGGTGAGTGGAGCGCCCCCTATCCTGCACTTCCAGTACAAGCTGAGCGAGCGTCGTTTCTCCTGCTGGGAGACTGTGCTGGCGGCCGACTGCCTCTACCTGGAGATCCCCGACGGGGCCTTGCCCGAGGGCAGCAAAGAAGGGTACGCAGGAGCCTGCAGTGAGCTAGGAGTGGCCTCAACACTGCCTGACTGAAACCATCAACTCTCACTAACACCGCATGCAGAGTAGCTTCATTTGCTTTAAGTGTAAACAAACATTTAGGGGGTGTTTACCAGCACGTGTACTAATGGATTTCTAGCATGGACAGCCTTTAATTGATTCTCCCTTTATTACTCGATTGCTTGTGAAGGTCGGTCCGTGTCCATAATCTCTGATTGTGAATGAGTAAATGAGTACACGACCTTTCTCAGAACTTCGGTCCGGGGCTGTACGGGGGAGTGTGCACCCATGTGTTAAGGGGACGGCTCACTCCAGCCATATGTATCATGGTTTAACTGAAGCTGCCCCTCTTGTATGAATATTAACACCAGCTGATGAGGTTGCCCTCATTAGAAGTCGGGCCACATCGCCTGCAGTTTTTTTTCGAGTGTTTGAGGATCTCGCCTCTGATGGCTGCGGTGCGTGCGAGCAGCGTTCTGGACAGTGTGTTTAACTCTGCTGCACCTGCCTTGACTTATCGAGTTATCATGCAGGTCACTGGTGACGTTTGTCTCGTCATAATGCGTTTCTCTTTCTATGTGCTACAGGCTCACAAGTCTGTTGGAGTTCGCTGAGGAGAGACTGAAAGTCACCTACGTGTTCGTGTGGTTCTACAAGACCAGGGAGGATCGAGGTACGAGATGTTTGTATTGTTGGCACACTCGTGCTAGAGATATTATGCTCAGGGTTCTCTCTTGCAGAACTGGTCTGATGTGGAGTTTTGTTTTCGCTTTCTGTGTAATAGCCTTTGTGTTTTCATCATTCGTTCATTCGTAACCTATTCATAATCTAGGCATTATTTGTTCTGACTTGGTCTGATGGACTGGTGTGTTTATGTCCCTTGCAGTGTCCATCACAAGGACGTTTCACTACATGGGTTTCGAGATGGTGAAACCTGGCCACCCTCTGGTGCCGGCCAGACCTGATCTCTTCTTCATGGTCTACTCCATGGATGACAGCAGCTCTGATGAGGAATGACTTCCTGTTGCTGTCTGGTTCTTAAAAGCCCCCCCCTCTCCTATGCCCTCCTCCTCTACAACTTGACACTGTGTTCCCACCCCCACCCCTCCTGTACCTCCTCACCAAAACCTGACTTTTATCTGGAGTATGGAGACATAGCAATGAAGAAAGAGGAGGAAAGAACTGAGTCCGTGATTGGTTCAGTCTCCTTTTACCATCCCTCTGATTGGTTCTGTTGGCCCTGCCTGTTTTTTGTCTTTCAGTTGGGGGTTGGTTGGTGTTGAGACATACAGCATGTCCTGTTAAAACAGTTTGCACCAAATACCGAAAGGTCTGTCCTCTTTATATGTACGCTCTGCTTCATACAGGACGTTGTTAATGGGAATGGTATTGTTAATGAGGAACAGTATAAGGGAAAGACTCTTGTAGACATTGCGAGCCATTTCCCAGTATGGCGTTTGCTTCAGGGTGGTAGTACAACACAGGAACGATTTCTTTAGATTATTTTGTAGTGTTTAGTGTCCTTATCTCCTCATGTGGTTGTCCACTATTCCTTATTGTGCATCGCAGGGCTCTTTTACATCTCTGCTGTCATTGGGAAAAGGAAGCATGAGGTCACTGTAGTTCATTTGTGCCAGTACATGACAGTGTTCTGGGTCCATATTTATCAGGCATGTCTAACTGAAAACACTTGAGGTCGGGTTTCCTTAGCTCACATAATGGCAAGCATTGGGATATAAAGGGCAAAACTCACAAAGGGCAAAACGTAGGCCACAGCGTTGAATGGTAAACGCACGGTGGTTGGGGCTCTTGGCACCAGTGAAGTGTTCTCACATGATTGGGTTCGTCAGCGCAGTTCTACAGCGAGGCTAATGACCTGAATGATTCATGGCTGATGAGCCTGGTGAGCTGCGGTGGAGGACTCTGAAGCCGAGAGGCACGGTGCAGCAGCTTGGCCTAAATGACTCGAGAATCCCTTCAGCTCTGGCAGCTGAGAACGGAATCAAGAAGGACCCGAGCTGATCTCAGTTCAGTTGTAGCGTGTGCACAAGTACAGATGCTCCTGACGAGTTAAGGTAATTCCAGCATAATACTACAGGTTACCCACGTAATGTTTGGTCACATGTCATGGTGAGGACGGGATGTGAGCGTGGACTTGGTGACCTTCATGCTGCTCCAACCCAGCCCTCCACCTTTGTTTAATCTCGCTGGCCTTTTAACTAGGCTGTTTCTGTACCAGTCTCTCATGGAGACTAAAACTGAAAGCAGACTGTTGATCCACACCGGTCTTACTGAAGTTTGACTTCCTGTTTGTCTCCTGATGTTTGTCTTCACCTTCCTAAAACCAAAATGGTAGGTTTAGCTAAGAGCGGCCCTGTTCTCTCGCTGTGGGAGGGTCGTTGACATGAGCACTTTAGCTGCACACACGTAACGCATACACGTGCATTCTGGGTACATCCTCGAGATGCAGCCCACACTTTTACGATGTCTTGCTGTATTTAGTGACAGACTTGCCAAAGAAAGTCCCCACTCGAAGCTCAAGCTTTTTCACTTCAAAATATGATTACTCTAGGAACATATTACAGTCCTCACTGTAGTAAGACCTTTTAGGCTAAAGACTGAGCTAGCACAGTCAGGACAAACTACAAACAGAAGAATTGAGATACATTCCCCATAGCTGGAGCTGAACACGATCATGCCTGTGGAAACCAAGTGTGAGCTGCGCTTGGGCTCCATCTTTGGGTGCACAACGTTTGGGGGGGGGCTTTAAGTTCTGCATGTATATATAATCTTGTTTCCATAGTTACCTTTTGAGCCATGACAATAAGCTGTTAGAAAGAAAATGTTTTTTTTCCATCTTCTGAGATTTTATTTTTGTCTATCTGGATCAATCAATCAGTTTTATTTTTGTCTATCTTGATTCTTTTGTAGTTTAGGATTTTGTTTACAGTAAAAAAAATAAGAATAAGAATCATTTAAAGACAATCCATACTTGTATACCTTGAACTTTTTTCTTTTGTCTGAATAAAATGTAAAGTGTGAAACAAGCAGGTCTGGTGTTCTTTCCCTATAATGCCTCTTCTCTCATGATAGTCACACATCCTGATTTAGCATATTTTATTGTTCTCTCTTGCTGACTAGAGACTTTCAAATTGAACCAAGAGTCCTACTGAAAGATATTCTAAATGTTCCTGTGTTGGAGTGCTGCATTTGTAAAAAAAAAAAGTGACTGATTTATTCTTGTAGCAGCCAGCATGTAAAACTGATGGACAGTACTGGGGAACAGTGTCTGTTCCCTGGTGCTCCATGACGCAGTCTCCAATCTCCAAGCAGGGAGGCAATAAATCCATCCAATCAGATCATGGAGAATGTTGGCGTGACGCCAGGGCCGCTGATCTTGCTATTTTGGGAGTGCCAAAGTGAACGTGGCTGTGACGAATGCCATACAGTCTCATTCAAATACTTAACCTTGCATGCGCCGGTGGTCATTAGAGAAAATACGTGACGTGACCCCGTTGCCAGGCAGGTAGGTGGTCTGACCAGCTGTTCTTCTAATGAAGTCGTGTTTAACTTCATCGTTCAGAGCACTTAGTGGTTACATCACACACAACCTACAGGTATTTCTTCCAAGTAAAATGTAATAAAGCTCCATATAATAGCGTTGCTTGGACACTGTGCAAACTTTGATGCCCCTTGCATAAGAAATACCATTTCTGGCTTTGTAATCCAGAAGGAGAGCGCTACCTCTGACCTTAATCCCACACTGACCTCATCAGACTTCAGATAGCAGCAGGTACTGTATGAAAGTTGTTTGGTTCTCAACTGTTTTCTATTATTCATTTGACGATAAAGCCATATATAAAACTGCTCTGCTAGAATCCCTACGTATAGTTTTAGTTCTGGTCAAATTTGAGTAGATACAGGTATAGAACATCAAGTCCTGATCCCAGACCAGATAACCACTAGCTTGGAAACATCACATGAACATAAATATACACTCACTCATGCATGTTAAGGTATGTATTATACAACTCAAACTGTTACACCAAAGAACCAGTGTAGCAGTGGCAAACTTGCTTCCAATGGAAAGTTTTTAGATTTGATCTATTATTTAAAAGTGTGTTCTGCCTCCTCTGTGTAAACCTCCCCACTGAATGCTGCTTCCACCATCCCAAAGCAAAGCTGGTTTTACAGTTCTGATTAATGGCAACTTTTGGACTCAGAGCAGCAATGACCCCTCCAGACTTGTAACTGTTGTGTTTATTAAAGAAAACATAATACATACAGACAGACTGAGTGGTATACTATGTATCCAAACCTTTGTATAGTTGGTAGAAAAGAGGAAGTGTCAGTTTCTTATTTTTCCTTTTCTTTCTGCTCCTTTTCTTTTTTGTCTTTCTCTGCTTTGGCCTCTTCTGCTTCATGCTTCTTGATCAACTCTTCCACCTCTTTCTGTTTCAGGACCTTGATTCTGGTCTTACCGTTCTCTCGTGTCAGCGTGGCTATCTCAACTGGAGACACACACAAACGTGTTACATGGCATCAGTCACAGGTTCAGATGGAAAGTTGCACAATCAGCCAAGTATGAAAGACACACTGCAAGCAACTCCAAACCACCGTCTTCATACCATCCAAGGACACAACAGAAAATGCTGCGATGCTGTTTTGCCAAGTTTACACAGGTTGGGTAAACAAAGGCTGCAAATTTAATGCTTGTGGCACGGGACTCAGACAGGGCTTTCAATGCATAATGAATGCACTGTCATGAGTTAGTGACAGCCCAGCTCAAATAACCAGTCTAAGGTAACCACCCCCCTCACTGGGCACACGTGGGGACATGCCCACCTTTCTCTGCAGAGAGCTTGCTGACATCCATGGTCTTGTTGAGCACTTTGACGGCGAGTGCGAGGGCTGTGGATAGAGTCATCTCTCCCTCTTTAAAATCCTGCTTCAGCATAGACACTGCAGCCTACGAGCAACACACACAAACATGCCTGTACTTTGACATTCACTCACAAAATGACCATAATCATCTTCACAGCACAACATGCAGCATGTGAAGGGGGAAATCATGGTTATATTGCCTCTGTAGCATCAATTTGCAAAATGTGGCAAAGGAGGTGAATAAATGTAAATTACACTGCTTTCAGAATGCAGTTGATACAACTCGGAGAATGTTCTCGAACACCGATGAGACACTGCTAATGCTCTGGCACCCTCTATAGGCCAAGACCTCAAATAACAGTGTACTAAGTACACAGCATGATGTACAGAATCAATATTTAAAAGAGGTTAAGGCAATGTAAATACAAAACCAAGAAACCTTCAAAAATTACACATTACAATACATACTATTTATTATTATGTACATAGTACAAGAGTGAACTATATCACAAACACGACTTGGTCTCTGCCATCTCAGTGCTTAAAACAAAGAAAGATATAATCCTTTGGTAACATTCACGACTATCTACTCCTAAAAGTCACACCTAGAATGTCTGGCGATTGTGCAAGAGAAAAGCCCATATCTCTCCTGGCCAGCAACAACCCCAGGAGATACACCTCTGTTCCTCTCAGAAACTCCTCCCCCTTCATCAAGAGTGATCACTGTAGACATCACGTTGGTCTGGATTAACAGATGTCACAGTGATGCAAACTGCTGGAAGCCTCGAGAACACACCTGATTTGCTTACTTTCTTGTTGCCCTACAGAGCTGATCAGGTACACCACTGCTACACCTAAGGCTGCCATTAAAAAGCTACACAGCTCATAAGATACACCTACTGCACTGTTGTTGCCGATGCAGGTGGCCTTCCAGCCCCCGTAATTTCCACTGGGGTCGCTCTGGTACAGCTGGAAGCCATAATGCTTATCCCAGCCCATGTAGAGAAGAGACACGCCAAATGGACGCTTTCCTACACACACACACACACACACACACACACACACACACACACACACACACACACACACACACACACACACATTATCAGTTAACAGTCTTTCTTACAGTCACTCTGTGAAACAAAAAGAGCGTGTACAAGTCATGCTGTGGCACCTCCAAACTGTGTGTAGGCTTGTTTGATGTCACAGAGAGTTGTAACCAGCTGTTCACAGGGAATGGGCTCCTGGTACTGGAGAAGATATCTGTACACACACACACACACACGACAGTGGGTAAGCACCTTATCTTTTTTTTTTAATGAAAATGTATTTCCTCTAGTTCTATTATTATTGGTGCCCATTTTAATGGAAGTCTCAGCATCCTGGTGCCTGTTCACTGTGGCTCATCTTACCTCTGTGCAATCAGTCTGAGTTCATTAGTGAGGACATTGGCATCAGATGTGATTCCTGCTACACTGCATGCCATATCTCTGCAACACAAAATGAGGTTACCATGAACAACTGCCATTTACCTCCAAAATGTCTGATCACATCACTGTAAGCATTGCAATTATTACAAAATATGCTATTACTTCCTACTAATGCGTTAATTTTTTAACTACTAGTGCAGAATTGTTTTATTAACATAACACAACAAAAAGATACGTGCTTCATTAGTTAATCAATACTACTGTTTCAGTAATTTTTCAGTAATGTAACCAGCAAACAACCCCACCAAAAATGTCACTAATTTGAAAACTGCAAAGAGACCAAATAATTATATGTCAAGTCTAACTGTATTGGTGTGATACAGCTACACACAAACACATTAACCTAGGCAATAATTATCTTTATATTGTAAATCCTCCAGGTCCGTCATAATATTCTTACAGGTTTTCTGGAATATGCCTACAGTATTGCTAGAATGTACACGGAGATCTAATCTACATCACTCCCAAATCTGATCTAGTGTCTCACAAATCATTTACTGAACCTCAAGCAACCAAAAATCCCAACTGTGCAATTCTGACTCACTCGTTGAGTTTGTAGATCTTCTCTGAGAAGAACACCTCATCCAACAGTTTGTGGATATTCCTCCTCTCTGCTGCCAGAAGTACGCCATCATTAGCTAGAATGCCCAGACAGGTGCCAGCATGCCCAATAGCCTCCATGGCATATTCCACCTGATACAGGCGCCCTATTGAGACAGAATACATTTTAGTATCATTCTCACATCTTTTCTCCCCCCAAGTAAGACACATTACTTATATACTTATATACATTGCAATATGAACAAATAACCAAACATCTATTTCCCAGACCCAAAGGTTGGTGACATTGTTATTGATTTATCACTCAAAGGACCAAACTGAACTTTCCTGCAAACCCCCTTTTGTCTTCTCAATTCTTCATATGACATCATGGTTTTCAGTTTTGGATATAATAGTTTGTGGAAAGAAAGTAACTAGGGACTCTAAAGCTCCTCTAAATAGCTCTATTACAGTATAGCTCTATTTCAGTGGCAACACTAAGCTAAAATGAGGTCTAATATTCTGGGAAATGGGAAACAATCTGTACATTCAGTCAACTCCGACAGACGTTGCTAAATAACTACCTTCAGGTGAGAAGATGGTCGTTCTTGAATCATATCTTCGAGACTGTAAAATATATTTGTTACATGAAATAAAATCAGAAGAGTTTATTAGTGTTGGTTCAACATAAGCAGCTGTGTAACATATAAATAACCGGCCAAAGTGACTCACCATTACGGCTAAATATATGAATCCTGCATACACAAAAACGCAGTTTCGTAGCTTTGCTACCTGGAACAATCACAAAAGAGATCGTGTATATAAAACAATCTAATTAGACTAAAATTATATATTAAATCATAATAAAATAACGTAGGATAAATTACAGCTTTACTCGAGTAACACGACATGACTACACAGAAACAGAAAGTAGCCGACAACCTACTCAGCACTCCACATATATAGCTAGCAAAACTAGCCAGACAGCACCGTTATTACAAATACATGGCTCAAAGCCCGATATAGACATATATTTATATAAAATATAGTTATGAGTAACTAGTAAATATATATTATTTTGTTCATGTCGTCACATTTAGGGACAAAACAGCAGCAGAACGTGCAGCGTCGCGCGCGCTGGCTAACAGGCGATGAAGCAGCAACTTTCGTTATTTAGCAACTAGCAGCTTCAGTGAAGACCTCAAATTGTATTCACTACCAAATTCGGGTTAGAACAATATTTCTAGTCAATACGTCTTTATTATTGCCTTAATTAGGAAACCCTACTGAAGCTAATTTCACAAAATTTAATTTTAATACCGTTGTTTCGCTTGTTGTACGCTTGTTTCTCGCAGGAGGCTCCGCCGGCTCGTGAAGCTAGCTACCGTTTGACCATCAGAGCGCTTCAGTGGGACTCACAGCGCCCACCAGTGGACGGGATGAATCACAGCGCCCACCAGTGGACGGGATGAATCACAGCGCCCACCAGTGGACGGGATGGCGCACAGCGCCCACCAGTGGACGAGATGGCGCACAGCGCCCACCAGTGGACGGGATGGCGCACAGCGCCAAGCTAGTGCATTATACTTAACACAGGTTAAGTACTAAAACGAAGATTGCTATCTGGTGGGTTACTATCACTGGAACCTTTTTTTTTTACTTTTTCAAGCTTTGTTCAAGATCTTATGAGACATAACTGATATCCTTCAAGTTTCCCATTTCATAGGGACTTGAGAAACAATGGTGTCCATTATCTATATCTAAGGTTAGTCCTTGGCGTTCATTTAATTCTATTTAGGACAGTACAACCTACTTCATCTTGAGACAAAAAAGTAACAACAAACATACTTCATTGTTTATTAAAAATTATTTACAACAGCAAAACTCAAATGTTTCTTTCAATACTAGAAGAGTTAAATTCCTCATCTCTTCCCCCATTTTTAGTACGCAGATGTGATTGCATACTGTCCTCTTATGGAAAGGATGAAAATGATAGGATCATCAATACAGCCATAACAGCTTTAGACAAACACTGTCATTTAAGTTGGACATATATGGTAGCTATTGGTGCGAAAAGGCAAAAAAAAAGGCCAAACCTTGTAATAGAGTGAAATGCATAAATGGACAATGGATCCAGTGAGGATCACACCTTCAAGGCAGATGACATTACGACAGAGCAGTACCGAAACATGGGGGTCAGAAATGTACTTCACTGGCAGTAATAAACAAGACGGTGACTGATTTGGTTCCTGGTTTCGGTAATTAAAGCAGCAGTAAGCAGCATTCTTGTGCTCTGCTCATGGTTCCTGTGACCCATGATCCTCACAGAGATCCACTTCTAGCTTATCAGTATATAGTGTGTTCCCTGCTGGACTTGAGGGTCTGTTAAAGATGGACATTTTCCCAGAAAGTTTCTTATATCTCTACCTGTATGATTGCCTAAACAGACAAACATTTACATGTAACAAAGTTTGTTTCCAATTTGAACTTGTTCACATAATAATCATTTCTGTGAAGGATCACCATCATGGTATGTTTAAACCCACTAAATCATAACGGAGCTCATATCATATTAAAGTTCTTGTCTAACAGTAACCAGATGCTCAACATTTCATTACCAGGCAGCGCACTCCCTGCTCACCAAATTCTCCATCAGAATCAGAAAAGTCTAAGGTATTGTTCTTATAAACAAATATGACAGGAAGTGTGATTAAACTATAGTTCTCAATTAAAAGCAAAATCAGAGGCCACTTTCAACGTGGCTAAAAGCCATTTCTTGGAATATGTCACAAAATGAAAACACCACGTTTATTGCAGATACAATATCCAGGCATCAACGCTACATTACAAACATCAGTGATGAAATGGATCTACAGCAAAAGAAAATCTGCACTGCACTGGACAAAATAAATAGTCCTTCCCCCCCCTCATATAGATGGCATTATGTGCATAACAAACAAACAAACAACAACTACAACAACAAAAAAAGGGATAAGTGAGGTTGGGCATTGTTTGACGTCGTACAATCGTACACTCTAGATTAAAACCACCCCCCCCCCCCCAAACAGGTAAACAAAACAAAAACCCACTGAAACAGAAAGCAAGTTCCACCCAATTGCCTGTAAGCAGAATAGCAGAAGACCAGAAGTTTTGCTTTAAGAAGCACCAGCAGGTGGTGGACATCGTGTGGTCTGTGCGGGAGCCTAGCACCAGTTCCGTGGACGTCGACAGTGAGCCCACCGACGTGCTGAGTGAGCACTGCAAACAGAAACACCCACATACACAGGCATCGAGGACCACGCTCCACAGTGGGGAATCAGAGAGTAAACAGTGCTAGTTAATGGAAGCTCTAGAAATCTAGCACACTGTGTAGAATCTGGATTCCTTTTCACATCACCATAGAGGGCTGTAGAGAAAGAAACAGACATTTTTCTGAAGTGCAGGAGAGAGACGTTCGCCTGAAGCTGCCCTGGAGTGGGCCGGAGGAAACAGCAGGAAACAGGCACAGCAGAGTCCAGGACCTGAACATAACCGACCAGTCGCTCCGTCCAGAAATATCGTCAGCTCCCCCCCCCTCCCCCGACAGCTCTACAGCCAGTACGTCCTCCTGGGGACCAGCAAACTAGCTCAGGATCTTCAGTGCTCCTGAGAGAGGCTCTGGACCAGACCTCCCAGTGCTGATGAGGCAGGCTGGAGGGGGTCACTGCAGCATTCTACGGACCACGTGCTTCAGGACGCCTCCATGCTTGTAGAAGGTGACGTCCACCTCGTTCTCAAACAAAGCCACCACGGTGAAGCTCTTTCCGGTGCTGGTCTGGAACACAAAACATGAATTCATACAGCTTTTATGCTATTTCACTTATATGTGAAGCAATCTTATTCAAGTGCACATCCACTGAAGTTCGAGTTAGCCTACCTGCACGGTTAACTCTTGATGGGTGGTGATCTGCTCCGGCATGAAGATGGAGAACCTCTCCTTCCCAGAGAGCTGCAGGGAGTCAGCGCTCTGACCAGGGAGGAACTGGAGAGGAGCAATCCCAATGCTCACCAGATGGTTCTTGTGCATTTTCGCAAAGCTCTCTGCGATCACTGCACGCACACCCTGCAGACCACACGCGCAGAGTGAGAAACCCACAGCTTCAGCGAGCAACCAAAACGGCTCACACCATTTCTGAACTGCTACCATGCTGAAATGTCTAAAATAAGATCCTTAGGCACAATGGAAGGAGGACTGGTTTAGTCTGCCTGAGGGACTGGTGGATCAAACGTACCAGCAGGTAAGGCCCTTTGGCCGCCCAGTCTCGAGAGCTGCCCGAGCCATACTCCTTCCCCGCCAGGATGATGAGAGGAACTCCGTCTCTCTGGTAGCGCTCGGCCGCCTCGAACACGTCCAGCTAGCACAGGGGTCGAGCAAACACAGCCTGTTAGCACAGAGCATCGCGCTCCCCGAGACACCCGCCTCTGAATTGTGGACTGCTGGCCCTCACCATCTGGCCAGACGGAACGTGAAGAGTTTTGGGGCCAGTTTTGCCAACGAGTCGGTTCTGAAGTTTGATGCTGGCGAATGTTCCTCTAGTCATCACGGCATCGTTTCCTCTCCGCGCTCCGTAGGAGTTGAACTCACGGGGCGTCAGGCTTGGCACACGGAAACACAGACGACAGGTCAATTAAAAAAACAACCAACCAGCGTGGGTCAGTGACAAATCAAGTAGCAGCCAGTCCTCAGTTTAACAGCAATTCAAAACCAAGTTCTCACAATCGGGCTGAAATGCAGAACCTTCCAGATCACTGCTGGCTCTCCTGCACCTCACACACTCTGGCCCCGATTACACCTCTCCACCATGAATTATTAAACTCTCTGTCCTCTCTGCGTTATGAGAACTACCATGGTACAAAAACTCTTCAGATTTTACCAAGCTGTAATAATACGCCACCAAATAATTATGAGTGATCAAACGGAGACCCAGACAGAAGATTTGGTGCTCTGCCAGTCCTGACGGCACAATGGGGGAGGCTGCAGACCTGGGCTACTGCACTGGCAGGCTGCAGACCTGGACTACTGCACTGGCAGGCTGCAGACCTGGACTACTGCACTGGCAGGCTGCAGACCTGGACTACTGCACTGGCAGGCTGCAGACCTGGGCTACTGCACTGGGAGGCGCGTCCACCTGGGCTACTGCACTGGCAGGCTGCAGACCTGGACTACTGCACTGGCAGGCTGCAGACCTGGGCTACTGCACTGGGTGGCGCGTCCACCTGGGCTACTGCACTGGGTGGCGCGTCCACCTGGGCTACTGCACTGGGTGGCGCGTCCACCTGGGCTACTGCACTGGGAGGCGCGTCCACCTGGGCTACTGCACTGGCAGGCTGCAGACCTGGACTACTGCACTGGCAGGCTGCAGACCTGGGCTACTGCACTGGGTGGCGCGTCCACCTGGGCTACTGCACTGGGTGGCGCGTCCACCTGGGCTACTGCACTGGGTGGCGCGTCCACCTGGGCTACTGCACTGGGAGGCGCGTCAAGAGGAGAAGACAGCACGTCTAAAATGTCACCAAAATTCACTTTCCAAATAAAGCTGCTGCGTCTCTCACCGTTTGCTCTGGAGGTACTTGGCAGCTGCACTGACGCGTGAGATACTGCCAGCAGGAGAGATGTGATCCGTGGTGACTTTGTCCCCCAGAAAGAGGAGTGCGTGTGCGTTCTCCATGGACCCGGGGCCGGACACCTCCTGGGGGAACAGGAGCTGGAGCATCATCGGAACATCAGGCGACCTCAAAAACGTACGACGTGCCCACACTTACAAGTCTGCTGAAGAACGGAGGGCAACGGATGTACGTGGATTTGGGATCCCAAGGAAACAGCACACCATCTGGAGCGTCTGTGTTGTTCCAAAACGAACTCCCTTTCTGAAAGCCAAAGACCTTCATCACACATCTGACATCTGACACATCTGACGCAGATCACACATCTGACGCAGACGTGATCAGAGATCACAACATGGCACTAAACAAAGAAACTTTGCTAGTATTTACACTACTGATCCAAATTTGATTTAAAGTACTTATAGGAAAAAGTTAGAATATACAAAATATGATTTAAAATGTGTTTATAAATCATCTGAGTATTAAAGATATAATAACACAAGATGAGTTTACATACTCGTGGTTTAAATACATTTTTGCTCAGTTGTGTAAATATGAAAACCATGCGTCATTTTTTTGCGCTCTAAACCTAATTTGAACCTTAAATACAATGCAAACCAAAAAAAGCTTTTCTCTCTCTCAAAAACCCAGAAGAGCTCAGTGCTGGAAGTGAACAGGATGGCCAGGAGGCCCATAAGGAGGCGGAGGCCCCCTGCGTTACCTGTATACGGCTCCTCAGCTCTCGGAAGATGGACGCGACCACCGTGCTCTCCTCCACGCGATGCACCTCTTCCTTAGACGGCCACAAGTCCTTCAGGAAGAGCTCCGTACCATCCGCCCCCACACCTACACGCCCAGCACGGCGCCACACACAGGAAACACTCTCAGTCTGCCATGACTTGACTTTGCTAAATGTCCAACACATTCAACCACATAGACGATGGGGCTCCGGGTCTTACCAAGAGGGTCCTTCTCGAAGTCGATTCCAATAGTGCCAGCGATGGCATATGCCACCACTAGAGGGGGTGAGGCTAGGTAATTGGCACGCACACAGTCACAGAGGCGTCCTTCAAAATGCCTGTTACCAGACAACACGCCACATGCTACCAAATCACCCTGAGGAGTGGAGAGCAACAGGTTAACACTGTCTTGTCCTAATTAGATGCAGTTTATGATATAGTGGGAAAAAGCAGAGAAGCGTGAGATCGCACCTGTGTGATGGCATCTACCACAGACTGAGGTAAAGGTGCCGTGTTCCCTACACAGGTGGCACACCCATAACCAATAACCTCAAACCTGGAACACAGCACAAAGACTTGTGGTAAGGAACAGATGAGAGAACAAAATGGGGGTTTTAGGAGGTCAAACAACTAGAATGTTAGTTTATTAGTCTCCCGGGGTCAGACGCCTTGGGGAGATTCTGGTCTACTACTGCTAAGAACCACTTGCTACTGCTGAAAACTAAAAATGACTGACACCTCAATTTTTTTTATACCACAAATAGATTGAGATCCATCTTGAAAAAGAAATCCCAAATTATTAATTAAATATATTAAATATTTCACTGTAAATGTCTGTCACAATTCTCTCCAAGTCAGCATCAATCTCCTAATTTCTGTCCTTTTATTTCACTTGATCCTGCGCTTGACCAAAACTGACAAAAAACTAAATCGGTTGACTTTGAAACTGTAGCTGTTCACCGAACTGTCCACACACAAAATAAAAGGCTTTCCCCATAGTCCAGGTGCAATAACGGTGCAACCATGCCTCTCTTATTAGTACTAATTGCTTTAAGTTACTTTTAATGAGGAGATACCATAGACTTCACAAACCTTTTTCAGTCTCACAGATATACCTCGCTCTGAAAGGCTCATATAACTTTACAATGTGCAAATGTTTGCTAAGGCAGAACAACAAATATCTGAATCGCATCGGACCAGTACAAAACATCGTACAGATGGGCGTATATACAGAGTGTGTGTGTGTGTGCGTGAGTGCGTGCGTGAGTGAGTGAGTGAGTGAGTGTGTGTGTGTGTGTGAGTGAGTGTGTGCGTGCGTGCGTACCCAAGCTGGCTGAGGTAAGGCAGCACTCCGCTAGCGTTGAGGTAGTGTGTGTGTGCGTGCGAGCGAGTGTGTGTGTGTGTGTGTGAGTGAGTGTACCCAAGCTGGCTGAGGTAAGGCAGCACTCCGCTAGCGTTGAGGTAGTGTGTGACCATGCCGCTGCCCGGGGCCAGACTGGTCCTGATGTAGGGCTTCACCGTAAGCCCCGCCTCCACGGCCTTCTTTGCTAGGAGACCTGTCAGAACAACACATCCCGTGTCACACTGGGAGCACTCGGATGCCTCAGACTACAGGCCAAAGCTCAGACGTCCATACCAACACCCGTTTGCCTCGATTGCATCTGATATCGGTTATTAAATATAGCATCTGAATATGAAACATCCTCCTTTATTCTAGGGGCGGTTAGCTTGGTGACCTGCGGTCAGCATGACGGAGGGGTTGCAGTTGTTGGTGCAGCTGATGACCGCGGCGATGACCACTGATCCGTGGGACAGCATGTACTTGGTGCCCTCGTGGAGAAACGGCACCGTGGCGTCTTGCTTCTCACTCGGAATGTGGAACCCTTTAAAACCCACCTGAGAAACATCAGACAACATCACAGTCACGTCAACACCATAGGTCACTGCAGCTGCTGAAGCACTGTTGAACTGGGCACCGGAAGACGACGGCCCTGTCCTCGTCTTCGTGAAGTTTGAGACTCGCCTTCTCACGGAGGCAGGTGAGGAAGTCCTCCTTCATGCAGGAGACAGGAACCCGGTCCTGTGGCCGCTTGGGTCCACTCACGTATGGCACGATGGAGCTTAGGTTTACTTCAATCACCTAGAGAGGGGACGGGGCACAAATCAACCCTGCCACCTGCTACATTTACCCCGCTACGCTACATACCCCTGTGATGTCAAAGGAAGGATTTTCAATATCTGTGAGGATATAGCATCAATCCAAACGCCCACATTTTTTATGTATTTGTACATAAATAGCATTAAACCACTGATGTTTGAGACATGACCGCAGGCCAACCTCGGAATATTGAGGGTCGTCTGCCTGGTCATCGTAACTCTGGAAGAGCTTCACAGCTTTGAGGTAAGTTTCCAAAACTTCAAGTCTCTCTTCTGTGAAATCTTAAGCACAAACACAGAACGGAAAAAATCAGCGTCAAAGCCACCCGTGCAGCAGCAGAAGACCTGAAGAAAGGCCACTTGTGTCCTTACTGGTCTGCTTAAAGTGCTCGAGCGTGGCGTCATCCACAGGGAAAAAGCTGACGGTAGCGTTGTATTCAGGGCACATGTTAGCTATGGTGGTCCTGTCTGCCGCGGAGAGCTGAGACACGCCGGGACCGAAGAACTCCACGAACCTGCCGGCGATAGCGGTCTGCCGAAGGAGCTGCGGACAGACACACGACACCACTCTGAGCTCAGCGAACCTGGGCCACATCGCTCCAGATATGCGAAAGGTTTGCTGGTCTACGCGCTACGATGGGAATAGTGCTGTATGACGACGTGGCTGTATGACGACGTGGCTGTATGACGATGGAGGGGATAGTGGTGAGAAGAAGTGTGTACCTTTGTAATGCCGAGGACTATGTCTATAGATGTAGCCAGGGTGCTGATGGACCCCACGAGCTTGCATCCCACCACCTGTGGTAGAGTCAGTGAGACTGGCTGACCGAGCATCACCGCCTCTGTCTCTATACCACCGACACCTGAGGGACAGACACAGATGTAGGCAGGTGAGGAAAAGGCCGAGATGGAGAGAGACACGAGTGAAACGCTGGTCTTGGCGTATTAGGCAACTCAGACACGGCAGCAGAGCACAAGAGCACAACATGCTGTTAATCAGTTACTGTATTTAAGGTACAAGGCTCAACATGTAGAGGCTTTTCAGTATTAGGCAACAGGATCACGTAAGGGAACTCATGGAAGGATTATTACAAAATGCCACTCAAAGCGTTTCAC
The DNA here is from genome assembly GCF_052324685.1 of Brachyhypopomus gauderio. Classification (NCBI taxonomy): domain Eukaryota; kingdom Metazoa; phylum Chordata; class Actinopteri; order Gymnotiformes; family Hypopomidae; genus Brachyhypopomus; species Brachyhypopomus gauderio. The sequence continues at coordinate 29,193,493 of NC_135215.1, read as the reverse complement.
CACGCCAAGAAATGATTTTCTCAAAAGCTTGAGAAATTCTCTCACACCTACAAAGGCTCGTGCATTTGGGAAACTGGCGTGTATCTGTCAGTCTCTGAAAGCTTTCTTGGGAATCAGGCGATCGGTGATGCTAACTACAACGTCCATGTTTAATTCATGTCTTGAATACTGCAGCTTGTGTGAAAGAGTTCACTCACCCCAGCCGAGTACACCCAGGCCGTTGATCATTGTAGTGTGCGAGTCTGTGCCGACCACACTGTCAGGGTAGATGAAGCCGTCTCCCTCCTGCACGACCCGAGACAGGTACTCCAGATTGACCTGGTGCACCGACCCAGTGTCTGGAGGAACCACGCTTACGTTCTTAAACGCTTTAGAACACCACTGTGGAAGAGCAAATAAAGATTCCCAGTTATACACTATGGGAGAAAATGTACCGGTACTGGTCACGAAATAACCGTCAGAATTCAGCATGGACTCCATGAAACTGTGTTCTTTAGGCTCAAGAGCTAAACCACAGTGTTACCTTGAAGAACTGAAGTCTTTCTTTGTTTCTAACGAGCTCCATCTCCTGGCTCTTGAGTGCCGTCTCTTGCCTGTGGAGACGTAGGGACAGAAACGTGGCGGACGGTCAGACCTTGCGATGGCACTGAGGGGCAGATGCGTGCGGGGTAGTCGTTCTTACTCAGAGACGGGCTGCAGGTGGAAGGGGCAGAGCAGCGGGGTGTTCTCGATCTGCACGGCGGGGGTTCTGCCGGGCCCGGACGGGGCGTCGCTGCAGGAGCCCTTAGCGCAGCTTCCCCGCTGACCCCCACACTGAGCACCGTGGTGAGGCCCCCGTGAGGACGGCCGGGCGGAGCCAGAGCGAGGCCCCGCCCCCTGCCCATCACCTCCACCGGGGTTTGGGGCGTTCTGAATAGCACTGAGGACACAATGATACCCAGTTAAGTAAATACAAGTATAGGTTACAAATTATCATACGTGATCATTACAGGACATATGAAATACGTATGAATTCGAGCTGCCAGGAGAATTACCACTTGTTGAAGTCGATCTGTAATGAATGATCTACTATGAGGTCAGTAGGACACTTGGGGTTAATGAGCGTGGGGTCAAGTCCGTGCTCGGCCACTGCATCCCTCATGGCTGCTAGGTCAACCATAGCTGGGATGCCCCTGAGAGGAAGCAGATTGAACAGAAGCACATATGAGTCCAGAGTCAAACGTTGGGGTGATTACGGAGCTATAAACCGTCCCACGCCTGTCGCAGCCTGATTCTCACACAGGGCTGGAAGTCTGTTCACACGGAACATGGGGGGCAAACTTGAGATCTTTACGAGTCAGAGTGAGACTCCGGGCTAGGGGTGCACGATATGGACTAGAATTGCGATGTGCGATAACGTTGTTGGATATCCCGATATCGATGTGAACCACGATAAATTAAGATTAAAATACAGAAATGTAGTGTCTCTCTGAACAGCAGCACGTTAATTTGTTTTGTTTTTTACTGTGTAATGAATCCAGAATAATTCCAAATATTTTGCAGGTTTATTCAACAATAGATTAAATCTAGGTTTATACTTTCACGAGTGAGCGACTCCGCACACCTCGTTAACCTCCGCGAACGGCGGAAGCGTTTATCTTGCCGTGTCACATTCTTTGCAGTGTTGTCCGAAACGATATGTAGGCCTAGTAGTATAAAAAACACCCCTCAAATACAGGGGAATGAACTTTTACCTGACCAATTTTAATGTTGCTTTGTGTTTCAGGTTTGAAAAGTGCTGGAATTTAGGCTAAAGTATTTGAAAAGGCTTGAAATTGTAACTACTTCGTTTCACAACAAATATCTGTCTGACTGAACAATTCTCTTGTATTACGTTAACAAATACGAGCCTCTTGTAATTCCAGGACGAAACATGAGAGAACGTGAAGACGTTAAGATTGGGCGTTTTGAAAATAAATATCCATTAAATAATGTGATAAAAAAGCGAATTATTTCGAATCATTTAGAGTATATGTATAAATATTTAATTCAATAACGTGCTGGGAATTATTGAAATGGACCTTGAAAGTGACGTACAAGTGCTTGAATTCCACCTTGTATAGGTGTATGAACCTATGAACCCTGCAAACATGACTGTTCTCATTGCGCCGAGACGCGGCGCGCGAGAACTTTAAATAAATAATAACATTAAATAATGTGATAAAAAAGCGAATTATTTCGAATCATTTAGAGTATATGTATAAATATTTTATTCAATAACGTGCTGGGAATTATTGAAATGGACCTTGAAAGTGACATGCAAGTGCTTGAATTCCACCTTGTATAGGTGTATGAACCCTGCAAACATGACTGTTCTCATTGCGCCGAGACGCGGCGCGCGCGAACTTTAAATAAATAATAACATTAAATAATGTGATAAAAAAGCGAATTATTTCGAATCATTTAGAGTATATGTATAAATATTTAATTCAATAACGTGCTGGGAATTATTGAAATGGACCTTGAAAGTGACGTACAAGTGCTTGAATTCCACCTTGTATAGGTGTATGAACCCTGCAAACATGACTGTTCTCATTGCGCCGAGACGCGGCGCGCGCGAACTTACAAAATTCGAGAGGTGCACGACCTCGTGAATCGACAGCGCGCGAGGCAATTGCACACGGGCGAAGCCACCGCGATTACGAGTTGTTGCGAATGTGAACTGGAGACAAATTAAGTATTATATCGCGATCGATTCTTAGTGTTGACTTGTAACTTCCGCAGTAGCCCAACTCAAAAGTAGCCCAAAAAACCGCACCCCGCGGCCCCAGAATTTTTACCCGCGGCTGGATTTTCAAACAAGCCCAATTTGGCGTGAAAACCGAGAACCTGGCAACTCTGCCTCACTCTGCCTCTTGCCTACTTACGTCACGTGATCATAGTCTGCAGCGCGAATAGCTCCCTCTATTGCTGGACGAGGATAACGCAATTTGAGTTTGCTGTTATTCAAGGAGTTATCGGCTCTTTCGATGTGTTTATCGTGAAACTTCACATCGCGATAACGATAAAAATACGATTAATCGTGCAGCCCTACTCCGGGCCGACAGCAGTCACTCAAACGTGACTCACGTGAAGTCCTGCAGAAGCACACGTGCTGGGGAGAAGGGGACCTCAGCCTCATTCTGACACTCCTCCCAGTTCAGAATGTTCTGCACGTCCTCTTTCTTCACGTAGAAGCCGTCGCACTTGCGTATGGCGGCCTCCAGCAGCACGCGGATGGCGAAGGGCAGCTTCTCTGCAGGAGCAAGAGCAGGACAGCAGGGAGACTCGCACTTTACTCCTCAACATTTACTCCTCAACGGAGACCAACAAACCCCCAGAACAGGAGGAGCGGGGCTGGAGGAGCAGTGATGTGAAACGTTACAACGTTGCCAATATTAACTAATGAATGAATATCATTAACATTAGCTAATATTAAGCAGCACTGGTATCTGAGAAGACGTACATGATTCAGAATTAATTGCTATGTGAGGCATATTTATGAACTGAAAACATTCCATGCTTTTAACCAGTATAAATAGATCTGAAGAAGACTTCTGGATTTCATACACATCAGTGAGTTTGCTGCATTCTCTCTCACTTGTGTGTCTGTCTCTGTCTCGCTCGAGAGAGATAATCTGTACTTTTCAAAGGAAAGAGAGACAGACAATTGAGAGAGAGAGAGAGAGAGAGAGAGAGAGAGAGAGAGAGAGAGAGAGAGAGAGAGAGAATCTTTCTAATGGACTATAGCAGATCTCTCAGGACGTTTTCCTTTCCAGTCTTGGCAGTATGATCCACATTTTAGTCAACATCTTTAATGACATTCAGGACATCTGAGAAAAGTCCAGTTTACCAGGTGGTACTTTTCTTAAGTAAAACACCATGATAGTGGTGCCCACGCCCTGCATACGTTTCCTCCCCTTCTGTTCAGCAGAGTCTGTGGTGCTCATCTTCAACAGTGCTCAGGGCCACTTCAGAAAAGGGCCTCCTTCAAAATGTCCTATATGTTATGTTTACCCAATTCACCTCAGCCCTAATGGATTTAATTGCTGGACCAAGCCTGATAATGACCCCGTGTTGTCATGTATTTTCTTCCCTTGATCTTTCAGTCCACCAGGAGTTACTTACGCCATACTCCTTCACATCCTCTAAGAAAACATTCATTAGGCTCACCAAACATTAATTATGCTCACCAGAGGAACCCTTCATATTCTGCCAGCATGCACCACTGACCTTTGATTGCTTATATGTTGCTCAATTATGAACACCACCTGCTTCACTGAGCGCCTCCCCAACTGTGAAGCTACACTTTTGCTCCATGTTACTGCCAAAGGAACTTCTGTTGGTCTTTCTCTTTGCCTTTTTGTTATTCCACCTTTATGCTGTCCACCCCCTGGTTTAAAATGGAACTGGTATGTTCAGGACTGTCAATGCTGTGACCAAATCTTCTATTGTGCTGACTAATTAAATAAATGAACACAGCAGTTCAGAACAAAGAAACCCAATAATGTCCACTCCGAGATACAGACCCCCTCTATTGTCTGTATCCACACCTCAGCAGGGATCGTGAGCAGTAGAGAGCTCGGAGGACGCCTGTGGAGAAGATATGATCTGATTTCCTCTCTTCACTTACCATATTTGGTATCCTCAAGCTTCAGAGGGTTGAAATATTTTCGAACTTCATTTTTCTCAGTCTGTAATGTGTCAATCAAATGGCCAAAGGGGTGCTCTGTGCAAAGACGAAACACGAATCAAAATCCTGCTTCATTAATAGTATGTTCTGAAATTAGACAGTCTTAATGGTGTAAAGACATTATCTTTCTCTCAGTCCCTTGTAATCATACATTGTAATTTTGAATTCACAATTACCGTTAGGCTACATCATCTCCTTTTAAATTTGTTTTCCCTGAGCATGGCCTGTGAAGTGCTTAAAATAACATTATTATGGTGGTTTATTATTACAATTATGATGATTCTGTATGCTCATGACATGTAAAGCCTTGGGAAGTGTTAAACCATTAAATCCATGAAAATGCAATTAAAATCCTCCATGAATTTTAACAAGATATGTACTTAACATACGTTAGGTGTGAAGCAGAGGTATAAGAATTGAAGAGAGCATTTTACAAACAGAGAGATAATTACTAAAATTGTGCTTAGCGTATACACCCTGTGGCGATGGGTAGGGCTTCATAATCCATTGCAGCATAAATCAATCATCTAACAACCTAACCATTGTCTACAGGTGTTAAGGTAACAATATGTTGATTTTGGCCGTGCCAGATTTGTTTAATCTAGCCAAAATAAGCAGAATTTTGCTGAGGCTTCCAGGTATTACATTAAACAATTAATGAAAGTCCATCATTACAAGAACAGTTTCTCTCAAGCTCCCTTGGTGGTTTTCTCCAAATGCTCAGATCTACAACTTTAACATAAGAAATTAATAATAATTGTCCCAATAATGGTGAGACGTGTGTGGGCTTGGAGGGCTAAAATGCTTTAGTCTACAACTTTAGCATTGTTCTTTCACAGAGGAATAATAACGCTCTTACTAACTGAAAGCATGTGTGGGCTTGGAGCGACATTTAGAATAATCCTCCCAGACTTCTTCACCATAATTAACAAAGTAGAGGTAGTCATCATAATACTGACAGTGGAAACAAAACCCTAAAAGGTGCCTCTCATGGAGGTATACCTCAGGAATCATATGAAATGAGAATCCCCTGCGTCTTAAAGAACCAAATAAAAAACAAACAAAAGGGAAAAAATTATACACTTAAAGGTCATTAAGGCTAATAATATATATATATATATATATATATATATATATATATATATATATATATATATATATATATATATATATATATGCAGTCAAATCCATGCCTATTCCTTACTGAACAAGAGAAATGAGATCTCAAATCAGTCAAGGCAGCATAAAATGTTATATACATTATTTTAGAACATGTTTAATGAACACAAACTCCATTCTGCGACATCCAAAACATTTTCAGGCAAAAGCTTTCACAGACAAATTCAATAGGAACCAGTTGGACTAGAACAACATTTATGTAAATGAACTCAGAGACACTATCCAAAAGGTGCATTTAGTGAGGCCTGTTGGGTCTCACACAGTTCTGACCACATATGAGGGGAAATGGCTGCAACACTGTGTTAGTGGGGGCCGGGAGGGAACCCTGCGTTAGTGGGGACCGGGAGGGAACCCTGCGTTAGTGGGGGACCGGGAGGGAACCCTGCGTTAGTGGGGGACCGGGAGGGAACCCTGCGTTAGTGGGGGACCGGGAGGGAACCCTGCGTTAGTGGGGACAGGGAGGGAACCCTGCGTTAGTGGGGGACCGGAGGGAACCCTGCGTTAGTGGGGGACGGGAGGGAACCCTGCGTTAGTGGGGGACGGGAGGGAACCCTGCGTTAGTGGGGGACCGGGAGGGAACCCTGCGTTAGTGGGGGACCGGGAGGGAACCCTGCGTTAGTGGGGGACCGGGAGGGAACCCTGCGTTAGTGGGGACAGGGAGGGAACCCTGCGTTAGTGGGGACAGGGAGGGAACCCTGCGTTAGTGGGGACAGGGAGGGAACCCTGCGTTAGTGGGGACAGGGAGGGAACCCTGCGTTAGTGGGGACAGGGAGGGAACCCTGCGTTAGTGGGGACAGGGAGGGAACCAGTCTCTTATCTCCACACCATACTGCACTCCTCTTTCAATGGTCTGCATAGATTAGCTCGAAGAGACCCGCACCAATAATAACATTGACAAACATATTAACATGGATTATTCCGGGATCTAGTCACTTTAAAACAAGACAATTTAAAACTCCCTCGATGTACTGACTCCATATAAGTCTGCACTGAAGTGTATTTAAACAGGTCTGGAGAGGTAATGTGCACAAGGCAGGATTAACCAGCAGGTCACCTAGTTGTTTATCTACGTTCATGTACATTTAGGTCTGGTCTGTCATAGCGATAATTATCGCCCGTTAGCAAATGCTGCATGTCGGTGTCACAACACAACACTGAGGGCCACTGGCGTTTGTTGGCGAGCTGGCTAGCAAGAGAGCTAATCTAGTGGGTTAAATGTCAGATTATACAGGGAGGGTTAGCTAAGAAGCTAATCTAGTGTGTTAGATGTTTGGCTATGAGGGAGGGTTAGCTAAGAAGCTAACGCCGCCGATGTTGCCGTTAAATTGTAGCTGGCTAGCTTTCTAAGAAAGAGGCCACCAAAGCAGCGATATCACAAAGACACCGGTGTAATATTATCTAGTTGTAGCTAATATTGCTGTTAAGCAAATCACCGCTTCACCTCGTCCAGTGAGAAAAGGCCAAAGCTCACGCGGAATGGACTACACATCCAAACAAGGGCGCTTACCTTGATGTGAGGAAGTGGACGCCATGATGACTTCTGAAATGAACACGACTCCTCTCCCTCGGACCTTGGAAACTCCTCCGTGAGAGTCGTCCAATCACAGAACACCCTGGAAAGTCCTCCTCGAGAGTCATCCAATCACAGGAAAGTCCTCCCCTAGAGACATCCAATCACAAGACCAATATGTAAATTCCTCCCCGAGAGTCATCCAATAACAGAACGTTGTGGAAACTCCTCGTTGAGAGTCATCCAATCATAGGATCGTTCTCATGAAGCGACCCGCCCACTTCCGACCATGGCGTAAGAACAGGCGACGGAAGTCGGAGGAAAGTACTCATGACTTTTATACATAGCGAGGGGTAGTCAGCTTGTCGAAACGCCGATGACAGTTAAAATAACACATTTATAACTGTCTACATTTTTTAAAAACAAAATGCCGGAACATAGTGGACATGTATGCTCGTATGGGAAGTAGAAATGATGGAAAGCTGACCTGGTAAGTTTATGCTGTGTAAAAAGCTGTCAAACGGCCTGTCAATATATGGGTTTGTTAACTGTTGATGTGGTCGCTGCTCCACGCGATGGGAGAACGGGATTATACGTGGATTACACTTGAATTACACATGTTACATTCACGCATAGCTATATGAATGTGTTGAACGTGAATGTCTGGGTTGTCACTCTAGTCCATGGTAGTTCGTGCAAGCTGGACTAAAGACCAGTCCGTCTATAACTAAATAATGGCGAATACTAGATGCGTTATATTGGCCTCATTGTAAACTGTCATCTTAGTTTGTTTTGTTTATAAAGACATGACCAAAGGTGGTTCCGTCGCCCTTTGGTCAGTCCAATGGGTTTTGAATCCCACATTAATCATGTTAATCTGGTGGCCCCATGTCGTCTGAGGACCTTTGATCTCGTGACTAGTCATTCACTGTTAGGATAATCTACAATACTCTAAGGACTTCTGACATACATTTCTTCTTCTCTTTTAAGTATTGTTTACTTGCCAGGTTTAGGGTGTATTGAGTGGTTCATGAGTTTTTGACCCCATTCACATGTCTCCAAACGTAATGTGGTTCACTGTGTCTCTGTAGGTTGATAAGCAGGGTTGGTGTGGGGACAGATGAAGGTAGCCGTCAGCAGGCGCGATGCAGCAGAAACGGAACATTCGGATCATAGAATGGGAGGACCTAGACAAGAGAAAGTTCTACTCTCTTGGCATGTTCATGACCTTGACCACGCGTGCCACCGTCTACCCGTTCACCCTGATCCGGACCCTACTGCAGGTTCAGAAGGGCAAGTCGCTCTACAACGGCACGTTCGACGCGTTCTGTAAGATCCTGAAGGCAGAAGGGGTGCGGGGACTGTACCGGGGCTTCATGGTCAACACCTTCACGCTGATCTCAGGCCAGGCCTACGTCACCACCTACGAGCTGGTGAGGAAGTACGTGTCCCAGTACTCCAACAGCAACACCGTCAAGTCTCTTGTGGCGGGTGGCGCGGCGTCACTGGTGGCCCAGAGCATCACCGTGCCCATCGACGTGATCTCCCAGCTGCTCATGATGCAAGGCCAAGGCCAACATCTCACGCGCTTTAAGGTCAAGCCCAAGATGGTGGTGGCCACGTCGAGGCACAGAGTGACTTTTGGACAGACCAGAGACATTATGGTGCAGGTATTTGCAGCAGACGGCTTTCAGGGCTTTTACCGCGGCTATGTGGCATCACTCCTCACCTACATCCCAAACAGCGCCGTCTGGTGGCCTTTTTATCATTTTTATGCAGGTAAAAAAAAACTTTTGTACTGCAGTACTCTTCTGGAAAATCAATATCACCTCTCCTAGGTAGTGTGTTTGATTATATTTAATGGTGAGCTTCAGAACACTGGTATGCATGTTGTAGCATTTTGGCACTATTTGAGATCGTTTATTAATCTGTTTTCTGTTATTGGCTCTTTGAAGATAAGTCTGCTCTATGTATTCAGTCTCCTTTGTGGTTGTGGCTTGATAATACTTATATAATACAATTATTTCTCAAAGCCTGAGAGTCATTCATTTGCAGAGGCTGCTGACAGTTTAATGTGTAAACATTTCAGTTAGCAGTAGTTTGTGAAATTTGGCCCTGGTTGTATTTCTTCTAAGCTTCCAAGTTCTTGCAGGGAGAGGTCAAGTTAATTTGTATTCAATCTAAATACTTAAGCTTTGTGGAAAACAATTACATGTTAGTGTTTTCTATATTACAAAACAGGTTATTCTAGGTTGAGAAAAATATGAAACCACACACAGACACAGTCAAGTTATGACTTAGAAAAATGGAAGAGGCTGGATTTACCACTGCTTATGCTGCAAGAGCAGGCATTCAGCCATTTACTTCATCTGAATATCTGTATTAAGCATAGCACAGACCAGAGAAGAACCGTCTACGTGAACGTTCATCAGGCGCAGGGTTCCTCTCGAGCCTGTTGCGAGCCCCGTGTGCCGACTGTCGACTGATGCAGTACTTTGTGTGTATTGAAACAGAGCAGTTGTCCAAGATGGCTCCCTCCAGCTGCCCTCACCTCCTGCTGCAGGCCGTGGCGGGGCCCATGGCTGCGGCCACCGCCTCCACCCTCACCAACCCCATGGACGTGGTGCGAGCCCGCGTGCAGGTACGCTGCCAGGCAGACGTCTGGCTGAACGTTCAGAAGAGTGGCGCAGGGTCGACGAGACTTTTATCGTCTAGAGATAAAGACGGAGGTGATTAGGTAGTCACTTTGTCACAGCACAGGACAAACTCTGAGAAAACATAAGATCCCGTGGCACATCATTTGATAACTGACTAAAGTACACAAAGTTTTGATGTAGTTACAGTTGTGTACATTACTGGCACCCTTGAATTTTAAATACACCATATAAAATATCTGCTAAGATAAAGTGTTTAGTGAAATGAGTCTATATAAAAACAGATTTGTGATACAGAAAAGAATAAGACATAAAACTAACAACAACAAAAAATGAATTTGAAACAAAGGACAAAAATTAGACTAGTCCATGATAAGTTGGAAGTTACGACTTTTCCCTAATTTCGTCAGTGCTCACATGATTTTAATTGGCCCATTAATTAATTAATTGGCGTTGGTATTTAAAAAGGCAAGTTTTAGTCCAAAATGTCTAAAAGACAAGGCCTGTCTGAGCCCAAGACAAAAATACAATTATCACCTAGTACAAACAGCCAAAATGGCAGAAAGCTGGTGATAGACCCCTGTGAAAGCTCATTCAGCACAGCCGGAGGTGACATCTGGAGTGATGATCCAGCATCCCACACAGTGCTCACTGAACGGGCTTCATGGGTCAAGGCCAAGGAGATTTCTTAAAGGGCATAAAAGGGGTGAGTGAAATTTACCAAAACATCTGGGAAAATGTTCCATGTACAGCTGAAACCAAAATGGAGTCCTTTGGTAGTGCAGAACAGTGTTAAGTTTATAGGTGACAAAATGGAGCCTGTGAGGAAACATGCTCCGTACATACAATAATACAGGGATCTGTAATGATGTGGAGCTGCCTGTGGGACTGCAGGCTGTCACTGTGTTACAGGAATATTGATATTTGGGTGGAACAAAATGGATCCTATAGTAGGATAGACCCAAAATGAATAACTTTGAAACTGGACAGCAGGGGTCCTGATTCTCAGTCCAAATGAAAGCATTAGCATAGTTCTGAAATCTGCTACAGGGAAAAAGAACCCTGCAAACATTCAGTGTAAGAGTGAGATATACTACCAGCAGACAGGTTCAAACAGCTCATAGATGTATCCCCCCAAACACACACACACACACACACACACACACACACACACACACACACACACACACACACATTTAGAGATTGTGCTTGGTGTCATCCAAGGTCTAGGAAGGGGTGCTTCTGTCCATGTTATACTAAATTTCTGTTTTATTTGTTATGACTTATGGTGAGAGGCCATCTTTTTAATTACTTTGGTCATACTATAAAAATATTCTCATGTGAAGTTGGTACATATACATCCATCTCTGAAGACATTTGCCTTGTCCTTCCAATCAATCAGAGGTGCCAGTAATGTTAACCCCAATTGTAAATAAATTAGAAGTAGAAGTACTGTTCATGATTCTGTGTTCAGGAAGTGGAATAAACCAAACAGGGAAGTGTTTGTTTTCATCCAGCTAATGGAGTAGGAAAGTCCTTAGTCATGGTCCTGTGGTAGGGAACTGGTCTTGTGACCGGAGGGTCGTGG
>NC_135215.1:28506851-28534351 GCF_052324685.1 Brachyhypopomus gauderio | reverse complement strand
TGTCCACTGTGTTTCAGTGTACAGTGTGGCGGAGAGAGTGTCAGCTTGTTGGCCAAATGAAGAATGGCTAAAATAGCCCACGTAGGATTAAGCTCTTTAAAGTGCGGTCGTTTAAACATCGACTTCCTCGTGAGTCACCAGCGCACAGAAAAGAAGTCTTCTTCCCCAGAACAATATCCACAAGCCCTTGGTATTATAAGTCCTGAAGGCACTCTGGATAACAATAAACATTCAGACACTGTTCAGAGCAAGTGCAAGAGAGAAAGAGAAATGAATGGAGAAAGAAAAAGGCAAAAGAGAGGGTGAGAGCAAGTGAGAGAAAGAGAGAGAGAGAGAGAGAGAGAGAGAGAGAGAGAGAGAAAGAATGTTGAAGTTGAGATCTGTACCAGAGTTAATAGAGGCTGAAGACATTTCTTCCACGGTCTCTCTGTCCCAAAGGACAAACCTGTCATTAACCAACTCAGAATGAGGAGAAAGAGGTATTGAAGGATAAAATGGAAGCGCGGGTGAGGGGGAGGTCAGCGAGGAGAGGAGGAGTGAAGGGGAGGGGCTCCTGCAGCCCCTGGTGGCCAGTGGCCATGTGTATGGAGGTTCTGCCTGTAGTCTAGTTTTCCCAGGCAGAAAGCTCCTGTCTGCAGGGGCTGTGTCTGTCCCCCCTCCTCAGCTGCCAATGAGTCCACAATCCTGCAGCCTGAGATTGGCAGATCCATGATATGGACATGATTCCATCATACTCCCACTTCTGGAAGGCAGACACACAGTCTGTCAGCAAGCATGTCCATCTGGGAGCAGAGATACTGATCAAATGCCATACTGTGGTCAGATCTTTGCGGTCTGTTTGGTTATTGTCTCCTCGTTTAACCTCGATTTCTCTCTCTCTCTCTCTCTCTCTCTCTCTCTCTCTCTCTCTCACTCACTCTCTCTCACTCTCTTTCTCTCTCTCTTTCTCTCTTTCTCTCTCCAGTCATCCTTCACATCAGCTGTACTGAGTGTGTGTGTGTGTGTGTGTGTGTGTGTGTGTGTGTGTGTGTGTGTGTGTGTGTATCAACACACAGCTCTGTCTGATCAGAGTGAGCTCGATCATCAGCGAGGCAGGCTGTTGGTAATGAGTCTCAAAGATGGCAGCAGAGGTTCATTCTGTCTCCTGTCTATCTCCACTGGAGAGTCTGGAAAAATGGCCACGCTCATTTCTTACCACCTCCCTCCATTTCTCTCTCTCCCTCCCTCCCTTTTCAGTAATTCACTTTCTCTGCCACCTATCTACTTCCATCCTCTTCATACAATAATGCCTTCAGCTGTCCTTGTGAAGAGCTTGTGTAAACACAGCTGGGCACTGCTAGGACATAGTGCCCTCTGCTGGATAGAAAGTGCATTTACTAGGACTGTTTACATACTGTATATTGATAATAACTTATTTTGAAACTCTTGGCACTGATGCAAGCATCAATGCAAAAAAATTGACTTCATAGCCTCCTACCATAACAGTTCTTTTATCACCCAGTGAAGGGAGATATTTAGGACATCATAAAGTCTCATATGAAGCCAAACAATCCAAAGACTTATTCCAGTGCTTTTACATTTAACATTTTACATTTTACATTTTACATTTAGTTGTCTTTTCTTGTTTTCATGTCCCTGTTAGACTGGATTTGTTGTATCCAGCTCCATTTGGGCATCACTCGGGCATGAGGACACTGACATTGGCCATTTAATGTCTATGTACCTGTGGGGTCTGTGCCACTGTACGGTAGAACACCTGGGATGTGAGTGGAGTAGCTGACGTATCCTTACATGTCTTATACACGTCTTGCTAAGCTTTCTAATTAAGTGAGCTGCTCATTCTAAGGTAATCGTGAAGGTTTGTCAATCAACCAATCAATCGGTCGTCTACTTCAGCGTTGGCCATTTGCATGTGGATGTACACAAGAAGCTGCCTTAATTATTCATCTCTTGGATTTCAATTGTTTTGTAGCTTTCAGATAATGGATCATTCCATATGCACCATCACACACACCGCACAACCGGGAGAGAAGGGGAGACTGATGGAGGGGGAGACACAGAAAGAGAGACAGACAAACAGAGAGAGAGAGACAGACAAACAGAGAGAGAGAGAGAGAGGTAGATAAGACCCTGTGTTAATAAGTAGAGGGGACATGATGATAATGAATCTCTGCTTTGATGATTTCCCTGATTCTTCCTGCGTCTCTCTGCCTGCCACCGTCTGCCTTCTGAAATGGCCTTTGCTTTAATTATCGGACTCATTTCGGAGGGATTTATTCCCTGTTCTTTATTCAATAATGCATCACTTCAGTTATTAATTTGGGGGCGTGATGTGAGCACCTCACCACATCTGACTGTACACATTCCCTCCTCTCCATTCCACACACACACACACACACACACACACACACACACACACACACACACACACACACACACACACACACACATTGGAGTCAAAGTCCTAATGCTGAAAAATTGTTTCTTCAGCAGATGCGTTTGTCGTGATGTGTAGGCTGACACATTCATCTCCACTTCTGTTAGTAAACAGGTCCAGACTCTCTTTGCCTTTCACAGGCAACACTAGCACCAGGGTTAAGGCTGCCCCTCCTCGGACGGCCTTTATCCCGAGAGCAGGTATTACATATGTGGCATGTAGCCCACCATGTGCAGCGGGCACTATCGGTGCTGACTTTGCAAAGGGGAATGCAGTGGGTAATCTTCCCAAAACAAACAAACAAAAAAATCACAATCTTTTGAACACCCAATCACAATCCACAATCTGAATTGCCATCTTTCTTACAAATGTTCAATATACTGATGAGAATTTGCAGATTTGAAACAGTCTATGGATTTATCTGTTTGCACCATTTGAAATGCAATACCGCTTCAGCAGTCAATAATTAACTTTATTATTAACGTTATTATTAACGCTTATTATTTTCCTCAGTCTGGACTGAAGGAGCGGTTTTTGTCCTTAAGTTTCGGACCTTTGTGAGGTACAGATGAGCGTAGTTGGTCTACCTGAGTGAAACACAGTCGACATGTTCTTCAGATAAAGTGGATGAGTTGTCTTATTACCCCTGAAAGTGCCAATCAATGCACGACAACATTTTCTGATAACTTTGATTTGAGAAATATCTGACTGTGCCATTACTTTCACATCACTCATATTGAACTGTTTTTAAAACACATCTATGGTAGAGACACGTGGTATAATATGTCAGCACAGCCATCTTGTAAGCGATCGTTAGTTTTGAAACATTAGTAGGGGCGCATGAAATGTCACAATCTCTACGATTCACTCGAAAGACTGTTTGTGCACGTCAGATAAAATCATCAGATCGCCCACCATTACGGGGAGCTCTGTGTGTATGCTTCCCCTGGGTATAAACAGAGGGGAGGGTCATGGTTTTTTAATTGCCTCTGTAATTTATTGCCTGGATGCTGATTTAATCTAAGCCAACACACCCTTTGTACATACAGAAGGCCACAGAGAGAAGAGGAGAGGAGGGAGGAAGAGGGATAGTGGGGGAGAGAGAGAGAAAGACAGAGGCATATCCTCTGGAGATGAGCCTGAGGAAATATGCCTCCGACATGGCCATCCCTCCCCACCACACACACACACACACACACACACACACACACACACACACGCACACACACACACACACACACACACATACACACACACACATACACACTGCAGTGCATTACAAACTTGTGTACTATGCCTTGATGTTCTCAGCCTAACTGGTTCTCTCAATTTTGCCATCCATATGAGCTCATACACATTTTTGCAGGCATATTACTTATTATTAAGATTAATATTCTATGATTGCTCCATTATTATTATTACTCCACGGCAAAAATTAAAGCCCTTCATTATTGTATGCCAAAAGAGGATACATTTAATTACATGTTCTTTTGAATGTTCTGTTTGAATGTTCTGAAAGAAATTTATATTGAGATATCAATATAGTGCAATTTAAGCTCATTTAGATTAATTTGCTAATCTGCAAGTATATGATACTATACAGTATACTATATGTTTAGATGTTGTTTAATAGCTTGAGATGCAGACTAGGCTCAGGCATAAAATCTTCATATGAAAACTACTGGCCTTCAGAAAACTTAACATTTAACGTCAGACCTTCAGATTTAAGCTGTTATAAAGCCCTTCATTTCCACCATTTCCCTGAGCCCCCTTTCATCAAAACCTTCAAGCCCTCATATTTGGCTTTAACTGAAAATAGACCAGGAAGAACAAGGACTGGGGGAACCTACTGGTCCCTCGCCGCAGAAAGACCACGTGTCTCCGCCCATTCACACAGCGTGTCTCCGCCCATTCACACAGCGTTTCTCCGCCCATTCACATGCGTGTCTCCGCCCATTCACACCGCGTGTCTCCGCCCATTCACATGCGTGTCTCCGCCCATTCACACCGCGTGTCTCCACCCATTCACAGCATGCATATGTCTCCACCCATTCACACCGCATGTCTCCGCCCATTCACACCAAGTTTCTCCGCCCATTCACACCGTGTGTCTCCGCCCATTCACACCGCGTGTCTCCACTCATTCACACCGCATGTCTCCGCCCATTCACAGCATGTGTCTCCTCTCCACCCATTCACACCGTGTGTCTCCACCCATTCACAGCATGTGTCTCCACCCATTCACACCGCATGTCTCCGCCCATTCACACCGCGTGTCTCCGCCCATTCACACCGTGTGTCTCCACCCATTCACAGCATGTGTCTCCACCCATTCACACCGCATGTCTCCGCCCATTCACAGCATGTGTCTCCTCTCCACCCATTCACACCGTGTGTCTCCACCCATTCACAGCATGTGTCTCCGCCCATTCACACCGCGTGTCTCCACCCATTCACAGCATGCATATGTCTCCACCCATTCACACCGCATGTCTCCGCCCATTCACACCGAGTGTCTCCGCCCATTCACACCGTGTGTCTCCGCCCATTCACACCGCGTGTCTCCACCCATTCACACCGCATGTCTCCGCCCATTCACAGCATGTGTCTCCTCTCCACCCATTCACACCGTGTGTCTCCACCCATTCACAGCATGTGTCTCCACCCATTCACACCGCATGTCTCCGCCCATTCACAGCATGTGTCTCCGCCCATTCACACCGTGTTTTACCATTGGGTTTTTTTTTTGGGTTTTTTTTTTTTTTTTTTTGGTTTTTTTTTTTTTTTTTTTTTGGTTTTTTTTTTTTTTTTTTTTTTTTTTTTGTTTTTGTTTTTTTTTTTTTTTTTTTTTTTTTTTGGGTTTTTTTTTGGGTGGGGTTTGTGGGTTTTTTTTTTTTTTTTTTTTTTTGTTGTTTTTTTGGTTGGGTTTTTGTGTTTTTTTTGTTTCTCCACCCATTCACAGCATGTGTCTCCACCCATTCACACCGCATGTCTCCGCCCATTCACAGCATGTGTCTCCTCTCCACCCATTCACACCGTGTGTCTCCACCCATTCACAGCATGTGTCTCCGCCCATTCACACCGTGTGTCTCCACCCATTAACACCGCATATCTCTGCCCATTCACACCGCGCGTCTTCGCCCATTCACACCGCGTGTCTCCACCCATTCACAGCATGTGTCTGCACCCCATTCACACCGTGCGTCTCCACCCATTCACAGCATGTGTCTCCGCCCATTCGCACCACATGTCTCCGCCCATTCACACCACGTGTCTCCGCCCATTCACACCACGTGTCTCCACCCATTCACACAACATATCTCCGCCCATTCACAGCATGTGTCTCCACCCATTCACACTGCGTGTCTCCGCCCATTCACACCGTGTGTCTCCACCCATTCACAGCATGTGTCTCCACCCATTCACACCACATGTCTCCGCCCATTCACACCACGTGTCTCCGCCCATTCACACCACGTGTCTCCACCCATTCACACGACATATCTCCGCCCATTCACACCATGTGTCTCCGCCCATTCACACCGCATGTCTCCACCCATTCACACCACGTGTCTCCGCCCATTCACACCACGTGTCTCCACCCATTCACACGACATATCTCCGCCCATTCACACCATGTGTCTCCGCCCATTCACACCGCATGTCTCCACCCATTCACACTGCGTGTCTCCGCCCATTCACACCGCGTGTCTCCGCCCATTCACACTATGTATCTTCGCCCATTCACACGACATATCTCCGCCCATTCACACCGCGTGTCTCCGCCCATTCACACAGCAGATTCCCGTAGCCTCGGTGCTACAGGAACAAGGATGCTCGTTTGTCTGGTGGCAGTACAGACAGATCGACAGTGTTGTACCTTAAGAACAGTCTCAACAGTCACTGCCCCCTTACCTGCAGCATAAGGCAGCTTTGTAAACAGCAAGTGGGTTCTGGGCCGCCCTTCTCCCGAGCCAGTGTGGGGCCACATTATCACCCCGGGACGTCCCTGCCAGGATCAAGCACCCGGAGATGCCTCCCGGCAGCTGTCTGTCCCGTCTCACAGCTCTGCACGATCAGCACTTCCCGTGCTAACACGTAACGTTACTGCCCACTGCAAGCGGCCTTGAAGGAGCGTTCCTGGGAAAAGGTCAAGGATGCTCCTTGAGGAGATACTGAAATGGAAAGCTCATATTTAAGAGGATCGTGTTGAAAGGCCATTTCAGGGTCACACACGATTGGATATTGTGAGTCTGACTGGTGCCTGAAATCTGTTTTCCTTCTAAGGACTTGGCATTAATATGCAGTATTAGTGCTATTAGTAGCAGTAGTTGTTGACGTTAGTAAAGTGCATTAGTTAGCATGAGATCAGAGTCTTCAAAATCTTTTAGATGTAAAAAAACAACTTGATGGCTTTGAATGCTAAAAGTCCTGTCTGATCTGTCCACTTCTGATCTGTCCACTTCTGAGTATGCTGCTTCGGTTTAGTTTAGTGACGAAGCTTAGTGGAGATTAAATTAAGGCAACAAAGTAAAAACTGTGTTATATAGTGTATTGGATGTTACAGACGGTATACGTCATGTCTCTAGAAGAGTTGTTGCTTGTATAGTGTATCCTCTATTTATGAAATGCAGTAAAGCACAAACAACAAGAGAGAGAAATGTGACCCTTTTTACCTCAGGGGTGTTTTCAAGGATATTTAAGGGCATTTTCAGCAAAATATGCAGATTATTTACACACTCATTGGGCCCTGAAGAAGGAGGAGTTTGCTGCTGCCCACGAGTGTGAGATATTGTTTACAAGGACATCATTAAAATGTTCCCTTGGACTGCATGAATTAAAATTACAGCCCCCCCACCCCATTCACTCTCTCTCTCTCTATCTCTCTCTCTGTTTCTCTTCCCCCCTCTCTCCCCTCTGTCTCTCTCTCTCCCTCTGTCTCTCTCCCTCTCTCTATCTCTGTTTTTGCCCTCTCTCTGTTTCTCTCTCCCCCTCTCTATCTCTCCTTCTATCCATCTCTCTTTTCCCCTCAACACTCTCCCTTGGCTCTTTCCTCTCACTTGTGACATAATGAAGGAAGAAAGCAATTATGGCAGTATGTTCACCAAGTAAACACATATTCTGACACCCACACACACACACAGACCTTCTTCCTTACATGTGCACACACAGACACAGGCACACGCACGCAGACAAGAGTAATAAAAACTTGTAACACACAAGCTAATAAATAAAGAGTTCTGTTCAGTTCCAGAAGTTGATCAGGTGAGGAGGCTGTTTGTTTTCATCCCATATCTGCCACCCTCCTGGGCCATCTGTCAGGGCGCTCTGTGCATTTATGGACACAGTGACATGGTTGCCTGGAGGGTATTCAGAATTATGGTGTGTATAACACAGAGCACTGCAAAAAATATCCATAGCAGCAAATGAAAGCAAGAACTACATCATGTGTCAATGACATAGGAAGTAAGTCCTTACAGGCATACACTGAAAGCCTAGAAGGTGAAGCTTCTGCCATTTCAGTGTCTTCCCTGTTGAATCATAAAGGATTAAGTTGCGGCTGTTTGTCTGTGTGTACTACACTTTAATGAATTTGACAAGACAGCCCCCAGGAGAAGACCCAGAGAGCATGCTCTGGACACAGTGTTGGGAGCTGGAAGCATTTCAGTGGATTAATGAAGAGACCATAGCAGACTTGTTCCCTAGTGGAGTTTATGTGGAAGCAGTGCTAGTGGACTTTATAGGGAATTAGTGGTAGTGGACTTTATGTGGAAGCAGTGCTAGTGGACTTTATAGGGAATTAGTGGTAGTGGACTTTATGTGGAAGTAGTGCTAGTGAACTTTATAGGGAATAAATGGTAGTGGAATTTATGTAGGCCTACTGCAAGTAAACTTTATGTGGAAGTAGTGGTAGTGTACTTTATAGGAAATTAGTGGTAGTGAATGTTATGGGGATGCAGTGCTAGTGGACTTCACACAGATGTAGTGCTAGTGGACTTCACACAGATGTAGTGCTAGTGACCTGATGAAGCTTAACCACAGGTAACAGTGTTATCATCAAACAAGGGCTGCCTCTTTCAACACACATCCATGTTAGTTTATTCTCTATGCTGTAAGAGGTTGGATGAAGAGCAAACAACTAGTAGGGAACGGATGTTAAGGTAGAATATTCATATAATGGCAAACTTTGTAAAGTGAGATTTGAGTTGAATTGAGTGAGATTTTATTGCTAATTTAAAAACCAAGAGTTTAACCTACAATCACGTTGGAGAAATTAATTAACCTCAGATTGTCAGTCTTTGCTACAGACAATAACAGTGCTGAAATGTAGACCAGAGCAAAAATAATCCAACAAAAGAAAACTGCCATCATTTAGTGGCAGCAAGGTAATAATAATTTAATCTCTATCTTAAAAGTTTGAGACTGACAAAACAACATCTGGAGAAAGTTTGTGTGGTCCAAGTCATCACAGGTTAGCCTCTTGTTTTCACACCTGCATTTAAGGCTATAAGAAAACTTACTCCAAGCTTTTGTCCAACACATTCTCATATTGCCACCTGAGACCAGTTACCAAATTATAAAGACCAACAAGCACTAATTAACAGGACTTAGGCAATACAAGTGTCAACATTGCCTGGAAAAAATAACTAGACATTTATTTTATTAAAGCTGCAGCAGTTTTTCATTAATACTGTTGAGCTTTGACTGAAATTTGCTTCTGTGGGTTTATGTCAAGGAGGAATTCTAAGACTACTCTTACATTGACTCTTACATTACATTGACTCATGTCTGACACCTGATGATGATGATGATGATGATGATGATGATGATGATACATAATTAATATAAACCACATGCTACTCTACTAAGATTTCTAAAATTGATTACAGCAATGGGCTATGCCACACAGTGAAGGGCACTAAAAACAGCCGATTTCTGTGCTATTTAAACGTGCCATTTTATCATTCATATAGTACTATTAAATAAGTAGTTGGCTTCAATAATCATTTGAACGGCGTTGATATTTACACCGACTATGTATCAGTCTGTTACTGTAGTACTGTTTAATGTAGTAAAGATCACGGAAGACGCCTAAATGATTTCAATTATGCGTTTTGAAACACAACCAGCAGAAGGCAGCCCAAACCACGGCGGAAATGAGTTTGCTGTCGACAGGCGGCGCTATAAACTCCGTCCATCGACTGTTCTTACTTTCAGAATGTCCAAGAAGAAGAAAGGGACGCATCACGTCCCATCTATCCCTTCGCCAAGTAAAATAGTTACATTAAGCAAAATACTTCAACAGTTTCCATGCCAATAATAGCGAACCAAAAAAAGCAAGTTTTAAACAGTACTATTATAATAATACTTTAGTTTAATGGATGTTGCAGGTTATATACGTGCGTGTTCACAGTACGAATGAATACCGCTGGGCTCGCCTCCCCGTCGCAGTGAGATGACGCGGAATGTGCAGCTATTTGTGTTGTTTTGATTAGTGCAGCTCCGCGTTCACAAACATTTACTCGGAAATCCACGTTTTCCCTCAGATCACAGGTCAGTGTTTGCACGTGTAACGCGAGTGTGGCTCGATCAGTGGTCCTTTCGTTTCTTTTTAAAGTCCAGAATATCCTACAGAGCAACGATAGCTGGTGTGTATCTAACGACAGAAGCAACTTTATCTGCTGTGGTTAAGAAACACACGTTCCCGTCGCAGTCCTGGGTGTTTAGGCATTAATTTATGTGTCCATTAACTTATGTGTCCATTAACTTATGTGTCCACGTCATGGGGCTTGGAGACCTCTAAACTGCATGGACTGGTCATTTCTTTGCATTTGTAGCTACGTTAGCTGTGTGATTAATGTATTCTGGGAATTGTGTTCTCGTCGGCAAGTGATATGAATTAGTTAATTAAACTTTTTATTATGAAAGGCCAGAACAGCAGCTGTAATGAGGGACGTGTTGGGTCTGTGTGTGTGTGTGTGTGTGTGTGTGTGTGTGTGTGTCAGGTGTGTCGATCACCACTGTGTGCAGGTGAGGTCAGAGGTCATGGAAGAGCAGAGTGCTTCACCTGGGGCGAATACAGACAACAGCAGCCAGAGGAATGGAGAGGAGGTGAGGAGAGGAGGAGGAAACGCCGGTGTTGATTTTCTTTGTTTAAACGGTGTAGGTGTTGAGCAGACAGGAGATGGGACTTGATTCAAAGACTGTGTCTTTTGGTCCTGCAGAAGCCACGCCGAGCGAGCTGGAGCAAAGGGAGGAAGAGGAAGAAGCCGATGAAGGACAGCAATGCCCCCAAAGCCCCGCTCACAGGGTACGTGCGCTTCATGAATGACCGGCGTGAGCAGCTGCGGGCCGAGAGACCCGACGTGCCCTTCCCTGAGATCACCAGGATGCTGGGCAACGAGTGGAGCAAGTTGCCCGCTGACGAGAAGCAGGTGAGTGTGGCCACACACACACACACACACACACACCACCTGTTATCTCCCTGTGCTGACACGCTCTGTCTCACGCTCAGATATGAGGTGGTGGCGTGTTGGATCAGTTCCTGACTCCCGACTGTCTCTCTGCAGAGGTACCTGGATGAAGCCGAGAAGGACAAGGAGCGCTACATGAAGGAGCTGGAGAAGTACCAGCAGACTGAGGCCTACAAGCATTTCACCAGGAAGGTGCAGGAGAAGCAGAAGGGGAAGAGGCTGCGTGGAGGTAAAAGCCGCTGTCTGCACCAGCCCGCCCGACCAGAACACGCAGAGCTCAGTACTGTAGCACAGGCTAGGAATTAGGTTTAGAGTGGGATTATTCTAAGTGGAGTATAGTGGAATATTTTGCCCAAATTTGTTTTACTGTTAAAAATCAATGTTCCACAGTGAAATTCAATGCATTAAAAGCCAATACATCTTTTGTTACTGAGATTCAGATTTTTATTCTTTTCTTTTATTTTTGAGGAAAGACTCGGCTCTCCTCGATATGGAGGATGCCCGTGTTGCATCTTCTGGAGAGGATTCTCTTGTTTTCAGCTCCTCTTTGCAGGAGGGTTTATGTTTATGTTTAAGTCAGACAACATACTTGGACAAGTCACTTTTTTATTCTTTAGAAACTCTTGTGTAATTTTGGCAGAGTGGGTGGGATTATTATGATGGAATATTCATCTTCTGCCAGTGTTCCCGAGATTCGACCACCAGTATGTTTGTATATCCACAGGTGTTCATAGTGCCATCTAGAACTGTCCTCTTTCCACTTTTTGTCATACACGCCTGTATCAACACACTCCGATCTGCAAATTCTTGATCTCATCTGATCAAAGAATTTGCTCCCATATATTGATAGAGCTTCTTTTCAGGTTCTTTAGCAAAGTCCAGTCTTGCAGATTAATGAATAGCAAGCAAGGCCTTTTTTCTTCTTTGATTTCACCCATGGATGTTGCTTCTATTGACTGTCCTTAGCACTGCCTGAACTGTTACATACATTTTATTTTGCCCTGATTACCACTGTGCCATGATTGTTCATGAGAGAAAATACTTACCTGTCAACTTACATTTACATTTAAGGCATTTAGCAGATGCTCTTATCCAGAGTGACTTACAAAGTGCTTTGCCATCTGTTCAAAGAATGCATCCTAGATAGTAGCATAGATAGGTCAGAATTCAAGAAACTCTTGAACCAGACTACTACTAAACTACACAAATCCATGCCAATACATAGAATTGCAAATGCACACAGACTCAAAACTTATAACAGGAATTAAAAACTGAGAAGTGCAAACAAACATAATGAAAAGTACAAAGGCAACAAGTGTTATCTGCAGTGTTGGTGGTCATTTAAGTACTCGTCAAACTTAGAAATAAGCTAGCTATTTAGAGGTGATGCAGTTTTTAATATCTCCACATTTAAGCAATTATGCTAATTGTACTGATATTTCACATCTGTTGTAAACTGTACATGCTGTATATCTAAGGAAGATTCCATGAGAGGAATATGAATGACATATTGTAAATTCTTCTGAAACTGAACCCCCCCATCCATTATGCTCCTGTCTGTGTTGCATTAGTGCTGGGGGAAATGCCCTTTAGTGCAGGGGCCATATAAGCTGCTTGACTGCCTTTAGTGTCTTATCACTGCTTGGTGGAGGGAAAGCCTTCAGACGGGCACATTAATCAGCTTCTCCTGGCTCCTCTTTCTCTCTCTCTCTCTCTCTCTCTCTCTCTCTCACTCTCTCACTCTCTCACTCTCTCTCTCACTCTCTGGAACAGATGTAGGCCGGCAGGCTGCCAGAGAAGTTCTCCACGAGGTAAGAGCAGCCTTACTTCCCTGCCGAACACGTAGTAGCACTTCGTCTTAAAGGAGAGACGTTGGCTCTTTCCACCTCTCTCTCTTCCACTCCTCCTCCCCTCTGAGCTCTCTCTCTCTCCCCCTCTCGCTCGACTCTCCTCACATCAGACCCAGGTCTCATCAGTCCCTCCACTCAGAGCGGAACGTCTCGCTGGGTGCCGGAACTTCCGTTCTCGTTCAGCTCGAGGAAATGAAATAATGTCATTAGCAAGCATCCAGTTACTAGCTATTTTCAGACTTAATGGGACCCAGCAGACATGGGGCTTAGTGAAAGTAGACTCCTCTGGTGCATGATGTATGTGGTGTGCTCACTGACATAGACGGGGGAGGGGGAGGGAGCATTCCTGCAGCTTCTGTGAGGAACCCTCTGAAATACTGAGATAGTTTATCTAGTGAAGTCCTCTCCCTCCCTCTTTCTCTCCTCTGTCAGAATGATGGCGGTTTGAAGGATCGATCTGTTTTTGACATTCCCATCTTCACCGAGGAGTTCCTTAACCATAGCAAAGGTGAGTTATTGCATTCATCTGATCAGTTATTTAGTTATATATATATTTTTTGTTTTGCACAACCATAGATTCCAGAATCTTAAGTTTCATCTCTGTAAATTGAATGCAGTGACCTTTTCCCATCTATTGGGTTAAGCCACATAAACTGTTTCTGAAGACTGGTTTCCAGTAAGTTTCCAATTTCTGGAAAGGTATTTAGTAAACAATGTGTCGTCATCTATGGTTCATATTTATTACCTTCCAATGAATGTATACAAAACGAATGAATACAAACACGCTACCCAATAATATGACACTGTACTTATTACACGGTCTCCCTGCTTAATTTGAACATGTATAAATCTAGACCTTTAGACCTTTAGTAGACAGGAGGCTGCAAACAAAGGTGGTGTAAACGGTGTACGTGGTACGGGTGCGTATGTTTCTCCCTCAGCGCGGGAGGCGGAGCTGCGACAGCTGCGTAAGACCAACATGGAGTACGAGGAGCGCAACGCGGCGCTGCAGAAGCACGTGGAGAGCATGCGCAGCGCCGTGGAGCGTCTGGAGGGAGACGTGCTGCAGGAACGCACACGTAGCAGTCTACTGCAGCAGCACCTGGACACACTCCGCTCAGCACTCACACACAGCTTCTCCAGTGTGCCCCTGCCTGGTGAGACACACACACACACACACACACACACACTCCGCTCAGCACTCACACACAGCTTCTCCAGTGTGCCCCTGCCTGGTGAGACACACACACACACACACACACACACACACACACACACACACACACTCCGCTCAGCACTCACACACAGCTTCTCCAGTGTGCCCCTGCCTGGTGAAACACACACACACACACTCCGCTCAGCACTCACACACAGCTTTTCCAGTGTGCCCCTACCTGGTGAGACACACACACACTCCGCTCAGCACTCACACACAGCTTCTCCAGTGTACCCCTACCTGGTCTCACACACACACACACACACACACACACACTCCGCTCAGCACTCACACACAGCTCCTCTAGTGTACCCCTACCTGGTGAGACACACACACACACTCCGCTCAGCACTCACACACAGCTTCTCCAGTGTGCCCCTGCCTGGTGAGACGCACACACACACACTCCGCTCAGCACTCACACACAGCTTCTCCAGTGTGCCCCTGCCTGATGAGACACACACACACACACACACTCCGCTCAGCACTCACACACAGCTTCTCCAGTGTACCCCTGCCTGGTGAGACACACACACACTCCGCTCAGCATTCACACACAGCTTCTCCAGTGTGCCCCTGCCTGGTGAGACATACACACACACACACACACACTCCGCTCAGCACTCACACACAGCTTCTCCAGTGTGCCCCTGCCTGGTGAGACATATATATACACACACACACACACTCCGCTCAGCACTCACACACAGCTTCTCCAGTGTGCCCCTGCCTGGTGAGACATATATATACACACACACACACACACTCCGCTCAGCACTCACACACAGCTTCTCCAGTGTGCCCCTGCCTGGTGAGACACACACACACACACACACACTCCGCTCAGCACTCACACACAGCTTCTCCAGTGTGCCCCTGCCTGGCACACACCACACACACACACCCTCTCGCAGCAGCCTGGGACAGCCCAACATGTAGACTCTGTGTTTGTGTGCACTCATATGATCCATGTCTCAGACAGTCCATCTCTTTATACAGATACAGACAGTGCTGGTTTCTTTTTTTGCTATTTAATCACATGCATCTATAAGAGAATTTGACCCATTTTAAGAGCCTGCGGCCTGTAAACAACAAGCAGCGGATAATAAGCACATAGTTGTGTGTTTATCGAACACTACCTTCAGTTCTTCACTGATTAATTTAAAAGTGCTTGGTTTTAGTAATGATAGTCTCATATAAGTTAAAGATTCTCCACCAACTGTGGAAATAAAAGTATGCTTGGCTCTCATGTGCAAAGTGGTAATGACCATTAATGGCTTTTAAAATGATAAGAGGTTTTGTAGTGCCTGCTGAACCTGATATGAAGGCAGTGGAATAAGTGCAGGTAATGTGTGTTTTCTGCTAGAGACACAGGTGACTGAGTGAAGGCATGTAGCAGCTCTTAAATGCTGTTTAGGGTTGGAATATGTCTTATTTTGAGTATGTTAAATGACACAATGCATTTTTTTGAGATGGTACCAATATATAGACATGAAAAATCTGCATCATTACATATACACAAAGGTCCTTAACTGTAGATTTTACTGTAACTTTTTTCTGTAATATAACTCTTACTACAACTTTTACTGTAACTTTTTCTGTAATATGACTCTTACTTGAACCCTAACTCCTAGTTAGTTGAACCTATTAAAACATCAAGGTCTGTTATAAAATTGGTAACTTTAGTTTGAGCAGATTTAGAACATGAATATTTGTTTTAGCAGAATATAGAACAAATATGTTTGTGGTCACAGTGTTCCTTTTTACCTGACTGTGTTGTAGAAGTTAAATCAGCTATGTAGGACACCATATCATACTGGGTTAGGCTCTGCTAATTAACACCTTACATCAGCATTTCCTCCTGTTCAGTTGTTTCTTTTCATAAGAAAAACGACATATTTTCATGTGGTACTAGTTTTTTTCTGACTGTTCAAGCTCATTAGCAGTCCTGAGAAAACCTAATACTGTGGTATGTATCAAACATATGGTGCATCATCTTTCTTTGCCCTGAGGACCAGTGTTATTGACCAGCCCCTTTATGGAGTTTGTGCTCTGTTAACGCATCATATGTTAATGTGCACTGTTCTTACAGGGAGTGGGGAGACTGCCAGTTTGGACTCCATCGATTCCTATATGAAGAAACTCCATAATGTAGTGGTGTCCAACCCTCAGGAGCATGAGCAGCTCATCAGTTTGGTGAGGGAGGTGGTCAACCATCTCGACAGGTGATGGCTATTCTCATACACCATTACACAACCATGAACCTGCTAACACCAGCCATACAGTTTATTTAAAAACTAAACTGATATGATTATATACACTGGATAAACACTTTTAGGCACACCTACTCTAAATTCATGCCTAATAGTCTACAATACAACCAACTGTAGTGTGTGATCTTCCAGTGTTGCATGGCCCTGACACAGTGTGTGTGCTGTCAACCTCACCTGGACTTATTTAGGACAAAGAGCATGAACATGTGATGTATATGTTCTAATATACGCACATTATATATCCACATATCACTGCTTTGTTTTTTTTAAATGCCGCATTTATGAAAGGACCATGAACGCATGGCACAGTTATGCAGAGAACAAGACGAGTTATTAACAGTTCATAAACGTCTCCTCTCATGGAATAGGGACTGGTATCTTATAACAGCAGCTGTGGTGTACAGTGTAAACTGAGAATCTACTTTTAACCAGGAACAGCTTTCAATTTATGAATTCTATTGAATTTATGTGTAAAAAAAAAGCTATTTAGTTTCTTCTTTGTGATGGACGGTATGCCCTGTAGAGCAGACGTGAGGTGAGAGGGCGGGGCTGTGCCTAATCACGGCTGTGCCCAATCTGTCCACAGGTAATTGAGGAGTTCTGACTGTAGGCCTGTGGAGTCCAAGATGGTGTGACCTCCATTTTATTCGTGGCACACATCCCATCAAGCCCCTTTTTAAGACTTCTTTTACTACACACAATTTTTCAAATGTTGATTATTTATTTTTTTCTACAGTGCTATTTTATCTGTTTTTGTTTACTTTGTGAGTTCAGCAATTCATAATTTTTTTACTAAAATGTTTACCATGCCTGACTTTCATTTATTTTCTATAAGTGTTGAAAAATGTGCTTTAAAAATTTCTCACCCATTACATGTTTTTTGTTTGTTTTATGGATGGTTTTAGATCTTATTATTTCCTTTGTACGAAATTGTCATTTTGTATGTGTTAAAGGAAGCTGGGTTAAGCTGTAGGTAGTGTATTTGTGCTTTGCCTTCTTCTGTGCCAGCGTTAAAGTACTCAAAAGTGCAGAACACTGCAGTAACCAATAAATTACATTTGCAAATGGGATGAGTCCTTGTTATTCCAGATGAACGAGCTGTGCCCTTATATGGAAATGTGTTGGTGAGTGTTGTGACGTGTGAACCCCGGGCTCCTCACCCAGCATGGTGCGGGACTGAACCAGAGGTCCATCCTTCTCTGTTCAGCTCGCCAGGACGGCCGAGCAGCAGTGCTGGTCTACCCAGATTGCCCAAAGTGTAGCACACTCTGGTCTTTGAAAATACACCTTACAGAGTCATTTGAATCTTTTTCATTTGCAAGAATGTTCCGAGTTTTGGCTGCCATAAAAAAAGATCTGCTTTATCCGTTTGTGTTATTCCAGACACATTACTATGGCATTTGATCTCAGCTGAATTTGGAATATTTTCATTCAAACTTCTGTGTGCACATTTGTATAACATTTCAACCAGCTGATTGTTCAAATGATGCATTTTGTTATATAAATGTCCATTCCTTTCAAGATGTGATGTTTGAACAATCCAAACATTCTTCTGTTAATGGTCTTTGCAGACCCTTTTGATTGCCAATTTTAATAAAACGATCACCTAAAAACCTTTTGCCAAAGTGTAAAGGGTTTGGACAGGACTATAATTATAGTGATTTGAGACTCTTAGACAAGATTGGTTTGGGATTTCTAATGGGGCTTTGAATGTAAACAGTGTTGGACGGGTATACAAGCTTTAACAAGGTAAGATGACTTTGGGTTGCTCGGTTCACCATCCTTGTAGACCACCTCTATGGTTCAAGTTGTGAATTAAGTCCAATTTGCGAAAGCTGGTAAAATGTAAAGCCCGTTCTCGAGACACCGATTCAACCGTCTTCAGTTTTGTAGACTCACTCTCGAGCTGGAGAGCCTTCGGTTGATTCCTGCAGTAAAGCTGAAAGATGTCGGCAGGCATTCCTCCACTATTAGTCACACGTGCCAGTGTGGGAAAGGGTGACGTTTCCTGACCTGTACTGTGGCCAGGGGAGCGTTTGGTGGGCCGCGTGACGTGGCACAAGCGCGGAGGCTGTGCCCCCAGCAGCAGGGCCGGGTCATGCAGATGGTGAGGAGGGGAACCGGTTCCTTTAGCTGCCGGCCCGGGAGAGCTGGATCAGCAAGGAGCCTCTCTGTCCACACATAGCTGACGCTGCGCTTGGAGGGGTGAATTCTCACTCAGCCTGCGGTTGTTTTCCTATGTGACTCTTTAAAAATCTAAAAATACTCCAGATGGAAAAAAAATGTTTACATAGGTCTGGTGAAGTGAGTGGATACAGTACAGAATGACCTCTCCATTATGAGGCCCATTTCCTATCCAGCAGCAGGGCTTCCTATTAGTAATTGCTGCTATGTGGTGGAGTTGTAATCCCATTCACAGCTTGGCCGTGACCTCATATCCTCCTCCAGGTGGCCCTGGTTCCTCCACCCATACACCAGCTCTGGTAAGCCAGCTGATGTTCAGAAGGGGGGGGGGGGGGGTTCACATGGAGCCTCCATCCAGCATGCTGGCTCCCTTTAGCCAGACGACTTTGTGGAGAACTCCAGCTGTGTTGAACATCACACCTCTCCTTATCTTACACTGTTTAGTTACAGAGACTGTGGGAATCATAGACTGCTGCACTAAGTGTAAGACCAAGCCACCAGGTAGCCCAGCTTTGTGTGGACCTGCTGCCATAATAAACCGAGAGAGAAGACAGAGGCGGGTCAAGAGGGAGGACCAGAGAGGGACTACAAGCTCATGGCCACTTGACCTCATCATGCCCCTTGTGCCTCTATTCACTGGCTTCTTGTGGAGTTAGCGAGAAGCAGGTTGATCGTACAAGGGGACAGGCGAGGTATGGAACGAGGAGAAATCGCAGACATGGCAAGACAGGGTGGACATGGGAATGGGTGTAGGAGGAGAGGGGGCATTGGGAAGAGGGTTCAGGAGGAAGAGAGGCATGGTGGGTAGTGAGGATGTGTGAGTCAGGGTTCATGTGCACCACTGACCACTCATCCTGGCTCTCACCATGAGGCTTGCACCTGGACCCTGGACCTGCACACAGACGCAACACCAGGCATTACTCACTCTCACAGATTGGATCCAGCAAGATTACCCAAATCAAATTAGGTTTAATAGAGTCATAGAAGCACGCACCAATGCAATCAGAACCATGTTATTCTCATTCCTACCAATGTGCTCTACGTGATTAGAATCAATGCTTATTTTTCATAAATTATTCATGTTTTCTCCAAGTCCTCTAGACACATTCTGGCTGCTATCTGTGCCTTTTAGCCCGTATAATAAACATTTCCCTTTCATCATCGTGAATTACAGTCAGAAATTGTACAACAGCTGAGAGATGATTAGCATAATGCGCGGGGCAGCAGTGGCGTTCTGTGCGCTCTCTGAGGCGAATAAGCAAGTTTTCAAGAGAACAACTTCTACTCATTCATCACATAGAAAATACAGCCATAATATATATACATATATTGAGTCGTCTGTAACAATCTGCTATTTAAACGTAGTCAGACTTAAGTTATGGACCTTCACTACAAATACGCAATAAAAATATTCAATGGGAAACAGCTGCGTAGTCGCAAATTCCACATGTAAAGCAGAACTACGACCTCTTGTGGTGAGAAATATAAATCACGCTGCACAGCATTCGATGTTATTGGTTTGGGCAGCCGGTCGAATAATTCATTCGATTCAATCTAGTTTATAGTTCTGATATAATCTTTTATTTTTATATATTACCTTTCATTCAGAATATCCCCTCTAACTTTTCAAAACACAATGTACGCACAATGTATGGATGGGAGAGAGGGAGTGTAACAACGTGAAGAATGTGAAGACCCTCTCTCACATTGCTGTTCAGCTCATTTGTCCAAACGCAATTTTGCTCCATTACAGGTCAAAAGCCTTTGTTTTTATTTTCAAAATACGCATACTATTTAGACCTCTGTGTCAGTAATGGACATGTACTAACTTCAGCAATTTATGCAACATGAATCATGGTGAATATTCCATAGTAAAGTGTGCATTTTGGGGTATTTTTAATTTCATTTAATGAACATATAATATAAACTATATATATATATAATATATTATGTATAAACTTGATCCGAATAATGCGCGTCCCCGACATTCCAACGTGAATTGCGCCGCGAGACCGCCCAGCTACGTATGCGCGCGCCCCCGCGCAGAGTTCACAGCGCTGGAGATTTTACAGCACGGAGTGTGTGCGAGAGAAACGCGTGATCGCGGCCGCTTAGGCAGCTACCATCGAAAATACACGTCGGAATCTGCGTTCACGTCCACCATAACTTGGCGGTATGAGGATAATGATCGGTACGGAGACCGAGGGCTCGTGAAAGGAGACGCCAAACCTAACGGTAAGGAGCAGAAAGTTCGCCTTCTCAAAGTTGGGACGCCGCGCTGTTGGAGGTAGTTGGGCGCGCGCTGCGGGCTCGTGCGGAGTTGTGCGGTTCGGGACCCAGACGCAGCCTCCTCGACCCAATGATGAGGACACTTCAGACTGGCGGTGCCCAGGCTTTGTTTGCTGTTTTCAAATAAGTTGTTAGATGTGGCGATTCTTTGTCGTCGTTGTTGCAAAACAAACGTGCCTTCTCGAGAAGGCTGGGTTTGCGTTCCTCTGTGAAGTTCTGTGTGTCACTCATGGAGAGGTTCTTCAACCCGTCCTGATGAGCCCAAACTGAACTGATCATTCAGTCTCCAACCCATCAATAAACGTCCTCCATTCATCATTTGTCCAATGGACACGAGTTACAGGGAGACGCTGTTCTGTATCTGTTCTGTATAATCAGAACAGAAACTGGGATCACTTTATTCTGGCTTCTCCCTCTAGTTATAAAATTGCTTTGGTATTTGCTGCAGGAAAAGGCTACATGTGTTTTGTCAACAGTTTTCTGATTGTAATGTTATTGTTGATGATTGTTTCGACTGCAGCCAGTAGCTGTTCACCATCTTATGAGAGACGTTTTTGGTGGCATTTAAACTCACATCCTGAAGTTACTGCACTATAAATATGTCAGTTTTCATTTCACCCCTGAAAGTTCCTTCAACCCCCCCCCCCCCCCAACACCCCCTCCCCTGGAAAACTGGATGTGGCAATGTGAAAACCATTACTATAATCTACTAACCTGCTGAGTCATTATGTAGGCTAAGTGAAGGTGTTATAGCAGGTTTGATTAAGGTTTAAGTGTTTATATCATTGCCATGTTATATAGAAGAAACTACCTGTTCTACCTAGAAAGCAAGAAGGCATGCCCCATCTTCTTTGATCTCCTCCTGCTCACGCGTCCTTAATGTTCAGGTTATGCAGGCGTGTCGTGAGAAGACGGATGTGTAGGCTGGAGTTTAGTAGGAGGGGCTCCATCCTCATCCTCCGTATTCTCCATCTTGCCTCTTCCTCTCTCTGCTTTCTGTCTTCTCTCCACGTCTCTCTCCTCGTGTCTTAAAGGTTGAAGTTGTTTTAGTACTGTAATCGCTGGTGTAATTACTGAGGTAGATGTGCGTTGATGCACACAGAGATGGTACGAACACCCACACACACGGTTGTGTGGTACGGCATGCTGCCTGGTTCTGAGTGTGTAAGGGGGCTGTTATGTGACACCAGGCCTTTTGAACTTTCCTTGCCCTTCCTGGTCCCTCTGCCCCCTCTCAAAGCCACAGAACAGGTGTGACCCAGAGGCCTGGGGGAGAGAACTGTGTGAGCATGGGAGAGGGTGAAAGAGCATGCAAACCAGTGAACATGGCCTCTTACACACACACACACACACACACACACACACACACACACACACACACATGAAAAAAACATTTCTACTTTTTTCTTGGAGGGTCTGTGTTTCCTGTCCTGGTCAGCAAGTAGGATGAGCAGAAGTCAGACTTAGACTTTTTAATGCTTTTTATGTGTTACATTTTTAATGAACTGTCAAAAGGTTTCTAATAAATGTAACCATGTTTTGCCTCGCACTGCTTGGACCATTAACCATGAGTGCATTAGCATGTAAACACTCTGTGGGTGTGTGCATGTGACCGTTTTAAGATGCCCAATGGCCCATTGCTGTTGCTGCATGTGGGACGGTGTACATTTATGTAAACCGTTGTCCATTAGGACAGCCAAGACTGCGGTGGTTCATTGATTTTTATAAACACAACAGAACTAAAGAGCTATTCGTACAAACTCACACGGGGGGATTATGAGACTAAGGTGTTCATTTTTCCTTGATATTCTAGAGTTTAGACCACCCCAAATGTTCAGGTCAACTGCGAAGACTCTGCTGGTGTCTCGAACCCTGTGGTGAGAGCGGTCAGACGAGCAGCAGTAGCTGCTGAAGTCAGACCCGTTCTCTGTTTTACTGCCTGACTGGGCACTGGGAGCCCTGCCTGACGCATGCCAAACAACCGACCCCCTGCCAAAGGAATTTTTATGCAAATGCCACCACAGTTTAGTCAGTCCGTTTTGCCTGAAGTGAGCTAAAAGTGGGGGCTGCTCGTTCTTGATTCTGGACTTGTTCAGTAGCCTGAACTCAGCACGCTGCTGAATATTTTCAGCGCTCCCCTCCGCAGATCCTGGCCTTCCCTTTCAGCTTCTTGCCGCTGACGCTGTGAAGGCCGCAGGCTTTTCTTGATTTGGAAGTTTTGCGTCCATGCCAATTCATCTTCTTTAAAAAGAGCCAAGCACATTCCGAAGGTCCTAGTGCACTCAGACGAGAGACGTTTACTTTTTATTAATGTAATTTGAACTAAGGGTTCCTGTTGCCTTGCAAAGACTTTCCTCTAACTCTTTACGTCTCGGTCTCGTTCTCAACAGAAAGTTGTGAGTGACATCACTCTTGTGCAGAGCTAAATTGTAATCTTAAAATAATAGTAAAGTAATTTTTCAGTGCTTGGATTTGTGTTTGTGTTCTGTAAGTGATCTCCTGTTAGAAAATATGGAGTGGTTTGTAATTTAAACTGCTACTCTGTGATTTTCTTTAACTGAGGAAAAACAGTAGCATAGATGTAGCCTATAGTGGACCAATATGAGGTGGATCGTATTTTCTCCATCATGCTTTAAAAAGATTTCTGATCCATCTTAAGATTCAGGAGAAAGTGATTTTGCTAGAGTGGATGGGAATGTGCAGAAAAAGTTATAAATATGCACAAAGTATTCTTACTGTTGCCTGAGACTTTGGCAGATTGGTTCTACAGACCAGGTGAGATGTTGAACTGAATGTGCCACTGGCCTGTTCTCTGTCCCTAGGCTCTACATTTTTTCAGGGACTTTGGGTGTCTTCTTTCAGCTCTTGACAGCTGCAGCTTAGCTTTCCACCGTTTCAGGGCAAATTCAAGGTGTACATAACTGTGTGTGTGTGTGTGTGTGTGTGTGTGTGTGTGTGTGTGTGTGTGTGTGTGTGTGTGTGTGTGTGTGTGTGTAGGTCAGGGCAGCTACCTCTTGTGGTTTACAGAGACAGGGAGAGAAACTTTCTCAGGTGTCTCGTTTGTCCTCAGTGTCTCAGTCATGTCTCGGCCGTTTCTTTGTTTGCCCTCAGTGTGTAAATCATATGTCTTTCTCAGCCGGGTCTTTGTTTTCTGTGTGGCCACCTGTATGGGATAAAAAGGTTGTGGGGCTTCATCCGTAAGAGGACATTCTAGGAACCCTCACACCACACGGCTAAAGCTAGCTGTGGTAGGTTCTGCTTCTGAAGTGACAAGTACTCTGTCCGTTGTACCTTACAGTCCTCACACTGCTGTGAGAAGATGGGTAATAATAGACAGAGCAGTCAGATTGAATCCCCCCCCACCACACACACATAGCAGCACACATGCACTCACATTGTCATGTGAGAAAACATTGGCATGCTGGTCAAAGAAAGACAGATACTCAGGACACCTGCTGTCATGTTGTGACAGGGTTTAGCCTCAGGTGTTTGCCATGTGATGGGCATCTCCTGTCCCAGACCTTCACCCAATGCTGAAGTCAGGTTTAAGTATAGACCTGACCAGAGACACAAACCTTGGGCTGACCAATGGAATATTGTGATATTGTGATGAGTGATATTAATCAAATCTTTGTGTTGCTTTTTGTTACATACCATGTCACACTTGTTAATAGCTTCACCTTTATTCAACCATTACTTTTGCACAACCTAATTAGTTTAAAGTGATACATTTGAAGGGACTACATTTAGTTATTGGCCCCACAAATGCAACATGACCAACTAATTAACTACCAATATGTGTTTCCAAATGCAACAAGATAAGTCTGGCAAAGAATGCTGGGTAACTTCACATGAATCAACGTTATGTTAGTACGCTCCCTGCTCCAGCATTTTCCTTCTTTTCCTTGTCTGTCTGCCTCAAACTGAGATGTAGCGGTTCACTGGTGTAGTGCTACACCACACAGGCCCTGGCACTGAAACGGCCCTCGCATGGCATGGGACTCAACTTCATTTGCAACACAATATTGTTTATAGCTCTAAATCTGGAGAGAATCATCGTTTCCCTAAATGTACATTCCCTCCCGAGTAGTGGACACACACATGCTGATATAGCCCCCAGTAAGCATTGCTCCATGGGCTAAGTCTTTGATGTGTTTGCTGTAGCAGGTTGACTAACCCCCACCCCCCTATAGAATGTCATTTTTTCTCCCCATATTCTCCTTCTTTGACCATTTCCGGCAGGAATTCCCATATTCCCATATCACCATCGCACAAATGCAGCGTCCTGCTCTTCCAGACCAGACCACGTTGCCAGGATACTTCTCCAAATCTTCCTGCCTCTGACATGCGGGTCTGACAGGTGCCTCTGGCAGGACATCCCGCAGTAAAACTGAAAGTCTGATGAATGTGGAATTCTGGGAGCTGAGGTTCCATGAAGAGCTTCACGCACACACCATCCAGGATGGGTGAAGAAGATCAATTTAGAGGTGCGAGTCGCTGTTGTTCAAATGTTACAGACACCAAATGGTATGAATAAATCACTGAATCAGTGAATTGGCATAGTGAACATAAGGCATAAGTGTGTAGTAAACTATAGAACAGCTACAGAGCTCCCTGTGCCAGTTTAACCAAGCTGCAGTAGGTATTGTGTCTGCTGTTCTTTAGCAGTGGTCTCAGAGCCACTGGCCTTTTGTGCAAGAGCATAACGACCCAGTTTGATCGCCTCCTTACACCTGTCTTTCTGCCCCAATTCATTAGTGCCCCTAGAACCAGGTCAGAGAACCAAACCTTCGCTCCCTGTCTCTCTGGACCCTGTCTCACTGAACACTTCTGCCTTTTGACATCTGTCTCGCTGTCTCTCACCACTGTCTCGCACCACTAACAGATGCTGTTCTTTTAGGCCCTGTCTCAGTGAACACCGCTATGATGAGTTTGCTTGCTTGTCTGTCCCTAAGGAAAACCCCGACAAATTGGATGTTAATGTTTCCTGACTAAAGCCAATGCACGGGACGGACGTTGATATCACAATTAATCGAGAATGCTTTTGATCACTCTAGTCCCATGCAGACAGACGTGTCGCACAGCGGAGAGACGAATGAAATATTGCTGACGGCATTGTGTGTAGGTGAACCGGAGTTTCCAGACAAATCACTCTGTCTCACCCTCTGCATCATTTCTCAGTGTTGTATTTGGTCGAGCTCAGAGCTTATCAGATGCTTTTGAGAGTGCTTTCAGTAAACAGAGAGAAGCCAGTAAGATGGTGAGTTGAGCAGAGATGCTGGCGTGACCCTCGACCCCTCGTGTCGGAGGCAGTGAGGAGAGCCCATGAGCCACACTGAGACGGACATCCACAGTGGTCTTCAGCAAAATTTAGACATTCAAGTCAGCCATTCCTACTCTTACCAAATGTTCTTCTGTGCACAGTGGTACATCCAACATGAAACCATAGTAGACAATGATGCAAACAGACAAGAAATACACACGTTACAAGTTATTCACAACAGTGTCCGTTATCAAACATCTAAGCCCTGAAATAAGTGTGTGCTACTTCTTTTAGTATGTTTTTTGACCAGCAGTGTTGACATTTCAAAACATGAGTGGCAGCCTTCTCTGTTGGGGGAGGGGCTTTGGAGGCGGAGCTGGTGTTCCATGGGGGAGGGGCTTGGAGGTTGTGCTTGTTCAAATCTACACTGCCCTTCTCAGCCCTGCCCACTGCAGCGTTAAGCAGCAGGCAGTAGGCCACATGGTAAGCGTTGGGTAAAGGGGACAGGGAGATGCATCTGTGTTCCTCTGCATAGATTTATCCCTCATGAGAAGTGATAAACACATCAATTGATCTAATAGAGTGGGCCTTTATTCAAATACTTAAGGTTGACTCAGTCAGCTAATCGTTAAATATTAAAGGATTGTAAAATAGGAAGTACTGGCAGTTTCAGTGTGAGTATCACTTTAATGGGCTTTATGAACATCCAACAAGCAATGCAGTAAAACCAGCAACATAAAATGTAGAAGTCATATTTTAATATCTGTAGCACCAACAGTTTTTCACCTTCGTGTGTGTGTGACCACAGCTTCACACTGGGACCAGTACATGTATGTCCATGTCCACCAATCACAAGTGAGCAGAAACCAGGGGCACAGAAACTGTAGAAACTACAATGTTTTCAAGACTGACTGACTACTGTTTTGTACATAAGAACTCCACCCCACTGCCCTCTAAGTTACAAAATGTTTCTTTTGCATGATTGTTTTAGGACGCAGTGTGAGGGCATGGAGTGTGTGTGTGTTTGTGTGTGTGTGTGTGTGTGTGTGTGTGTGTGTGTGTGTGTGTGTGTGTGTGTGTGTGTGTGTGTGTGTGTGAGAAAGAGAGAGAGGTGGAGGTGGAGGTGTGGTGAATGTGTGGCTGTAGGGGTTAGGAGGGTCTTTGTGGGAGGTTAGATGTAGGTTTTCATGATGTCTCTGTTTGGCATATTTTCAGCAGGTGCTATGTAGTGGCAGCAGAATTTGTGAGAGAGAGTGTGTGTAAGAGTGAGTGAGTGTAGGTGGTTAACAGGTCGTGTGTGGTTGAGAGAGAGAGTGTGTGTAAGAGTGAGTGAGTGTAGGTGGTTAACAGGTCGTGTGTGGTTGTGAGAGAGAGAGTGTGTAAGAGTGAGTGAGTGTAGGTGGTTAACAGGTCGTGTGTGGTTGTGAGAGAGTGTGTGTAAGAGTGAGTGAGTGTAGGTGGTTAACAGGTCGTGTGTGGTTGTGAGAGAGAGAGTGTGTAAGAGTGAGTGAGTG
>NC_135215.1:28486851-28501851 GCF_052324685.1 Brachyhypopomus gauderio | reverse complement strand
AACTTTAGTTAAATATTTATACATGTACTCGAAATTATTAGCTTTTTTTATCATATTATTTAATGTAGGGTGACCATATTTTTGTTTGGGAAAACCAGGACGGGGGGGGGGGGGGGTGGCGGGTGGCGAACGTAAAGCCTGGTTCACACTACACGACTTTTCAGTCGTCAGGTTTTTGTGCCGTCCGCACTACACGACTGGTTGTGCTGTAATCGCGAATCTTTCAGCCGTTGTGGCATTCACACTACGTGACTAATCGGCGACGCGGGCTCACGAATTACACGACTGGGGAATGACTGGGGAATCGCCGACTCATCTGGCTGCCGTCCAAAAACACGAGAACACGAAAACGAAACTCTCCCAGAACCAGCAACACCACGTAGAAGAAAAAAAAGAACATGTACATGTACTCCACATTTTCGTTATTGTTTTTTTTTTTTACCGTTTATACACTCCATAGTCCCAAGTTGCCAGAATTATTTCATCTCTCCGTTGCAGTGAACATATAATCAATCGCACTATTTCTCCAGTGCTGTCACAATAACTTAAACACAGTGTTGTAGTAAAGTTGTAAGAAAGGTGAGGATTTTGTGTGTTTGCTGGGTTACTGTTTTGAAAGCATTCTTGAAAGTTTTTTACATTCTTCAGAGATATCTTCAGCGGTGCCGCGGTTCTCTCTCCGCGTTCCCATTGGCTGTAGCTAGACGCTGCTGCCGACTCTCAGTCGCAGACTGCTAGATATTAAACATGCTAGATATCTGCCATTCGTCTGCGACCAGTCGGCGACGGCTCGGCGAGCGTCTTTCAGCAGTTCACACTACACGACTGAGCGAGCGACGAGTGATCGCCGATTCGCCTCCGACCACAGTTTTTGTCGGCGATCAGTCGGCGACTGAAAAACCAGCCTAAAATCGTGTAGTGTGAACCAGGCTTAAGTTGTCTAATGCCTGTAGAATTAATGGCCCGATTAACGTAATTTAAAAACCAGGACATTTCCACAGTTTTAAAAAATATCCCGGGACGCCCGGGACAGGACGTGAAATACGGACATGTCCCGGGAAATACGGACGTTTGGTCACCCTATTTAATGGTTGTTTATTTTCAAAATGCCCAATCTTAACGTCTTCACGTTCTCTCATGTTTCGACCTGCAATTACAAGAGGCTCGTATTTGTTAACGTAATACAAGAGAACTGTTCAGTCAGAGGAGTTTGCATGTTCTCCCTGTGCCTGCGTGGGTTTCCTCCGGGTACTCTGGTTTCCTCCCAGAGTCCAAAGACATGCATGTTAGGTTGATTGATCGTGCTAAATTGCCCGTAGGTGTGAGTGCGTGCGTGTGTGTTGGCCATGCGGTGGACTGGCGACCTGCCCATGGTGTACCCTGCCTTCGCCCCCCCGTGACCCCGACTAGCGGGATTAAGCGGTTCAGATAATGGATGGATGGATGGATGTTCAGTCAGACAGCTATTTGTTGTGAAACGATGTAGTTACAATTTCAAGCATTTTTAAGTACTTTAGCCTAAATTCCAGCAGTTTTCAAACCTGAAAAACAAATCAACATTAAAATTGGTCAGGTAAATGTTCCTTCCCCTGTTTTTGAGGGGTGTTTCTGTATATGACCACATATCGGTTCGGACAACACTGCAAAGAATGTGAGACGCGGGAAGTATAAACGCCTCCACCGTTCGAGCAGGGTTGCGCGAGGTGTGCGAACTCGCATGCTATGGTCACTCGCGAAAGTATAAACCTAGCTTAACACAACGAATCTGGCCAATCACCTGAAGGACCGGAACGCAGATTTGTACAAAACATTCCAAGATGTTGGTGATTATTCCCATTTCTAGGATTACTACAGCATACAAGATTATGTGTCCGATTATGGTATGCTAGCAAATGTTTGTCATACTTTTGGTTTAAGAGCCGTAAGTGCGACAGCATACAGGGAGAAAAAAAGAGTGATCATACTACAACGGATCAATCATCTATGAATACTGAATTCTACTCTTAATACTGTTAAAGTTACTTAAAGTTTAAAGTATACTTAAAATACACTTTTGCACTAGCCTTTTTTGACTTCTAAATGTGAATTCCAGAGTGCACTACTATTTTATTTATTTTACTATTTATTTTTCTGTTTTAATGTGGTAGGGACTACACATTTTATTTATTTGACATTTGTGAAACAAAATACAATATTCATTTGTTTGTTTATAAAAAAAATAAAAAGGGTTTAAAACGGAAATGAGCACAGTATCTGACTTTGGTATCGAAAATGGTATTGAATTTCAATATTTTTTTTAAGTATCGTATCGAAGTTGTAATTCTTAGTGTCGTGACAACACTACACAGGACAGACCCTCTTAAAAGGAGAGATGAACAAGAGGAAACACACACTCATGTAGCGGGGGGCCAGAAACAAACCCATATATAGCACTGATTCCTCTCTGTGCTTTGTCTCTCTGTGTCTTTCCCTCCCTCTCTTTCCCTCTCTATCCCTCACTCTCCTTTTCTCCCTCTCTCCTTCACTCTCCCTCCCTCACTCTCTCTCTCTCATGCTCCCACATGTAAGTGTGTGTAGGAGTGTGTTCTATGTCTCCATGGTGATTGGAGGATGCTTGGTTCTGACTAAGGTCACGGCATCGGTTCACCTTTGCACCGTGACTCATCAGCTTGAAGGAAACATGACTCGTGAGGACAGAGCGGGGGGGCAGCGGCCTTCTCTCACGGCCGTGTGGGGCTGGGCGTTTGGCCGTTTGGGCTTCCTGGCGAAGCTCGGAGGATTTTTTTCCCCATTCTGCCCTGGGCTGAGAGTCTCCAGTCCATATGAGGACACGCATGAGAGTCTGGTACAAGTGCCAGTAATCTCTCACATTACACTCTTCTCTCTCTCTACCCCCATGTTTGTCTCTCTCTCTCTCTCCGTTTGTTTCACTCCTTTCTGCCCCTAGCGCCCCCTCCAGCGGTGGAGCTGCCCCCCCTACTGTGTGCTATGTTCAGTCGTGGCCCCCGGCACCGGCCCGACTCCCTGGTGAACTGGTGGCAGTAAGTCGACCTCGGGGGTCGCCCGGCAGGCCGGGAACGCGATGTGGGAAATCGGTCCGATGCCGGAAAAGCCTCCCAGAGCAAACAAACAGGGCGTACAGAGGAATGTGTTCGGCCGCGGGAGACCGGAGCAGGGACGGGATGTGTGAGAGTCTCCCACGGCAACACGGCCGCGGATACGGACACGCCGACATGCCCGGGCATGTTGCAGGGAGTGGATCTGCGTTGTGCTTCTTAAGTATCAGTTCAGTGGCTCCTCACCAACCTTCAGACATGTTTGGATCTCGGATTCTTTCATCTTCATGTGAATGTGTGAGAGCTGCTTGGCGGCTCTGAATGATTTCA
The DNA here is from genome assembly GCF_052324685.1 of Brachyhypopomus gauderio. Taxonomy (NCBI): domain Eukaryota; kingdom Metazoa; phylum Chordata; class Actinopteri; order Gymnotiformes; family Hypopomidae; genus Brachyhypopomus; species Brachyhypopomus gauderio. The sequence goes on along the minus strand of NC_135215.1, from coordinate 28,498,465 downwards.
CATTGTTAGGATGGTGGGGAAATTCAAGGCTGCCAGACTGCAAGTTATTTGATATGTTCTACTGATACGCACTGATGTCTGTCTGTCTCTCTCGTTCATTTGCTCTCTTTCTCTGTCAGTCTCTCTCTCTCTCTCTCTCTCTCTCTCTCTCTCTCTCTCTCTCTCTCTCTCTCTCTCTCTCTCTCTCTCTCTCTCTCTCTCTCTCTCTCTCTCTCTGCCCTTTTGCTTTGTCCACTCTCTCACATTTATCTCTGGAAGAGTTTAGGGAAAGAAGAATTTTTCTCTGTGACATAATTGGAGTGGATGCTGATTGTATGATAAGTGAGGTCATTATGGTAAAATTGCTCAGCAAACTGGGGAATGCAATGGGGAGACGTATTTTCTCAAAGCCACATCCTGTTAATGCATGCACACCACGTCCTGCCTTCACTGGTCCAAAGACACGTGAGACTGGCACAGTCTGAGGTGGAGTAACGCGCACACACACTGATTAATTAGCTCTCTCACACCCAATGAGAGGGAGGGGTGGGCGTGCCCATCCATTTTGCTATGATTGATTTAGGAACTTTGATTAGATTGATTAGAACTCCCTTCTGCCCTCTCTCTCTCTCTCTCTCTATCTCTCTCTCTCTCTCTCTCTCTCTCTCTATCTCTCTCTATCTCTCTATCTCTCTCTCTCTCTCTCCATCTCATTGTCTCGCTCCTCCAGCAGACTTGGGCAGTGCCATTACACGTTTTCCTCTTTCTGTTGCTCTTCATACCTCCATCTCTCTCTCTGTCTCTCTCTCTCTCACTCTCTCTCTTCCTCTCCAGAATAGTGGCGATCTGATGGTCGCTTCACTGTTCAACACTGCGCAGTGCGACCTCTTCCGTGGTCAGCCCACCAGGGCTGCGGTGCCCTGCGGGCTCTTCCGTGGTGATCAGCAGCACCGCCACATCCTGCCCGGCCCGGCTGTCCCCCCCGCAGCAGTGACCGCGCTCACGCCTGAATGGCCAGCCTTGTCGCTGTATTTGTATTCTGGGCTCGGCTGTGTCGAGCCCCTCCGGTGTGAGTGGCCCTGAGAGCTGCACCTGCTCCCTTCCATGAGCACCAGACCTTATTGGACACACACACACACACACACACACACACACACACACACACAAAGAGCAGAGCAAGGACACTGTCTGGTAGTCACTGATTTAGCATTCTTTTTGGAGCTCATATGTATTCCCCGCTGGGCCCCAGGCCTTCTCATCCCCCAGCATGCTGTGCTGTCTGAAGGAGGGGGGGTGTGGTCCGTGGTCTGGGGTGTAGTAGTCCAGTAGGCACTCCCAGGCACGCCAGAGCGGCTGACGTGTCCTGCTCCTCCCTAAATGCCAGGTGGAGGGGTTGTTGTGGGCCTCCCACACAGGCGCATTACGACTGAGCCCAAACGAAACCGTACGCTCAGCGCACCTTCTCTGTTGAGCGGCTTAAACTGTGAATAGACCACCGTCTATAAATCCACCACATTTCATCAGTGCTGTCCTCTACAGAGCAGAGTGGGTGGGTGGGTTGGTGGGGGTGTGTGTGTGTGTGTATGTGTGTGTGTATATGTGTGTGTGTGTGTGTGTGGGCAGGCACACATGCTTATCTGTGTGTGGGTATGTAGTTTTTGGTAACTGTTGTTGAACTGTGTACTTTGTAAACAGGTTTGCTATCATGAGGAATGAGACTGGCATCTTGCCGTGTGTGTGTGTGTGTGTGTGTGGGGGGGGGGGGGGGGGATATATCCGCCATTGGTATTAATAATTGCTTTTGTAATTGGACCATAAAAAGCTGTCTGTATTTTTCGATATCTTCTCCTGCTCCAGATAATGGGAAATATGGCAGTGTGCTGCTAACCGAGGGCGCTCCTGCTCCACCAGGACAAGCCCCGCCCCCACCTGACCACACCCATCCACCCCACCCACCTGATGCTGTGGGAGGCGGGGCTGTGCTGAGCCTTGTTAACGGGTAGCGCCAGGGAGCTGGAATATGAGCCTGGGGGAGAACTGTGGGAACGGGTGGAGCACGCGGAAGCTTAATCCCCATGTGAAAGGGTGGAGGTGATGGGGGGTGATGGAGGGTGGAGGTGATGGAGGGTGGAGGTGATGGAGGGTGGAGGTGATGGAGGTGTGATGGAGGGTGATTGAGGTGTGATGGAGGTGTGATGGAGGGTGGAGGTGATGGGAGGGTGATTGAGGTGTGATGGAGGGTGATTGAGGTGTGATGGAGGTGTGATGGAGGGTGGACGGTGCTGGGGGGTGATGGAGGGTGGAGGTGATGGAGGTGATGGAGGTGATGGAGGGTGGAGGTGTGATGGAGGTGTGATGGAGGGTGATTGAGGTGTGCTGGAGTGTGATGGAGGGTGGAGGTGACTGGGAGGGTGATTGAGGTGTGATGGAGGTGTGCTGGAGGGTGATTGAGGTGTGATGGAGGTGTGATGGAGGGTGGAGGTGCTGGGAGGGTGCTTGAGGTGTGCTGGCGGGTGCATGAGGTGTGATGGCGGGTGATTGAGGTGTGCTGGAGGTGTGATGGAGGTGTGATGGAGGTGTGATGGGAGGGTGATGGACGGCTGCTGGGTGCATGCTGGAGGGTGCTGGAGCGTGATGGGGTGATGGAGGGTGATGGAGACGTGATGGGGTGATGATGGAGGGTGATGGAGTGATGCTGGGGTGATGAGGCGGGTGATGAGAGTGATGGGGTGATGCTGAAGGGTGCTGCGCCAGAGTGAGCTGGGGTGATGATGCAGGGTGCTGACGGGTGATGGGCGGTGCTGGCGCGAGATGGGGTGATGCTGAAGGGTGCTGAAGGGTGCTGGGGTGATGAAATGGGTGATGAAGGGTGCTGACGGGTGATTGGGCGGCGTGGTCTTTGAGGTGGGCGTGGCAGCGCGATGCCGTGGAGTGTTCTGTATTTCCATTTGCCATGACGGCCAGGCTGCAGTCCTCACACAGGGGTGTGTGGAGATGTTTCCTGACCAGGTTCATTACGCTCTGCTGCTGGTCTTCCTGCCCCAGTGTTGGAATTAAGCTGCTGTGGAATGTAAGCACTGGGAAAGATCTTAGAATGAGCTGCTTTCTGAACGCAGGGTATTACTTACTGGACGGATTCGCTTTGTGTGTGTGTGTGTGTGTGTGTGTGTGTGTGTGTGTGTGTGTGTGTGTGTGTGTGTGTGTGTGTGTGTGTGTGTGTGTGTGTGTGTGTGTGTGTGTGGTGTGAGTGTGTGTGTGTGTGTGTGTGTGGCAGTCATGGCCTAGCGGTTAGGAACTGGTCTTGTGACCGGAGGGTCGCAGGTTCGATCCCCAGGCCATGACTGAGGTGCCCCTGAGCAAGGCCCTTAACCCTCAATTGCTCACTTGTATAAAAAAAAATGAGATAAAAAAAAAATGTAAGTCGCTCTGGATAAGGGCGTCTGCCAAATGCCATAAATGTAAAATGTGTGTGTGTGTGTGTGTGTGTGTGTGCATACATGTCCTCTCTGAGCAACCACAGGCCCTGAGCTCTCCCAATATTACTCATACCTGCTCACGGAGCACGCTCACATCACAGGCCACCCAGAGGTCAGCATGCCCCTCGTGATCCCGAAGCCTTTACACACGGCTCCGCCCCCGTAGCCCCTCCCCCCTCCCTTGGCTCCGCCCCCTTGTGGCTCTGCGGTCAGCCCTGAGCGTGTGAGCAGGACGCTGGCACGGCGTGTCCCGCAGGAGCTGGGTCGAGCACCTGCTGCAGTCCCGTCCTTGTGGGACTTTTATCTTCCTCCCCTCTCTCTCTCTCCTCTCTCCCTCTCCTCTCTCTCTCTCTCTCTCTCTCTCTCTCTCTCTCTCTCTCTCTCTCTCTCTCTTTCTCTGAGCGTTGGCCCAACCCTCCGCGTGAACCTCTCTTTTCCTGTTAGAAGAGTTGTTTCCGTTTCCTAGCAACCACCCTATCTTTGTGTTGAAGAGGTCCTGTGTGCACCTCTTCTTCAGGGCAAATCTGATCTGTGTGTGTGTGTGTGTGTGTGTGTGTGTGTGTGTGGGTGTGTGGTGAGAGAAACCGAGATGATGACAGTGCTGTGTGTGAGATGTGCTAGTGTGATTGGTGGGATCTGTCTCACCAGGAGTGATGCTCACACCACACATGCCCAGCCGTGGCCTGCTGTGATCGTTGTGATGAGAGGGGACAGAGAGACAGACAGGCGTAGAGAGCGACTGTTGGGGAGTTATTGAAGGGCTGTGTGCTCTGCGTGTGTCTGCTCACCTATGTGTATGTAATTTCAGCTCCCAACAGTGAAATTTGACTTCTTGAAGGCACGCCAAGCAAAATTGATGTGAGTTTTTATAGAGATTCCAGAAGAACTCATTTTCTTATACAAAGGTTTGACTCTTGAATTTCAACAATGTATTTTACTGGCACTTTACTGACACATTTAACTCAGTCAGTGCGCGTGTACTTTAACAGATTTTTGTCCCCTTCACCTCAGCCATTGCGAACTCATCACTGGACTTGTGTTCCTGTCTCCCCCGTCACTGAGTCGAAAGTCCTGTTGCGAGTGTCGGAAGCGCTAATGACCCCGATGGTGTAAATACTGGTGCGGTTTCACTCCCAGATGAGTCAACAACCTGCCTGTGTTTCCCCATTACCTCACCAGCCCTGTTTACTGTTGGATATCGCCTCCCACGGCCCTGAATGCAGAGAGAGGGAGGGCAAGTGAGAGAGAGGGATGAGAGGATGAGAGGAGGGAGGAGGAGAGGAAGAGAAAGCAAGGGTATTGTGAGGAAGATGAGGCTGGTTATGTAACCCTCACGTGTGGAGTCCGCCTCCCGTTGTGCAGGAATGCTTGTGTGCATGTGTGTGTACACGCGCTTGTGTGTGTGTGTGTGTGTGTGTGTGTGTGTGTGTGTGTGTGTGTGTGTACGCCAGCCACACACGTGCACATTATGCTCTTGTTCTCACAGACCCAGAGGAAAAGCAGCTTTGATCTCTCATTCACTAAAGGAATCCATTCAGGACTGAGATATTGCAAATCCCGTTTGTTCTCCAGGAAAGACGCAGAGCGTGGACATCTTGTTTCTGCCCTTAAACAGGTCATTATTTGTCCTGCTCAGCAGGCTTGTGGTTGTTCTGCGCTCCTGTCCTGATGGTGTGCATGAAGAAACAGTCCAGGAAAATGCCATTGAGTTCTACACCAGACAGTCCCCCACCTCCTAGTGAGGGACACATGTATGAATTCAAGATTTAGTCAAATGGTTTATTTAGCACTGCTGCCCTCCCTCTCTCCTTCACTCTCTTTCTCATCCTCTCTCTCCCTTTCTCTCTCTCTCTCTCTCTCTCTCTGTGTTTTTCCCTCCCTCTCTCCTTCACTCATTCTCATCCTCTCTATCCGTTTTCCCTCCCTTTCTCCCTCACTCTCATTCTTATCCTCTCTCCTCCCTCTCAGTCTCTCTCGTTGTCTCTCTCAGCAGAGATCTCATTTACAGCCATGATTCCTCCTCTCTATCCCCCTGATCTCCTTGGTTTTTTTCCCCAGCGAACCTTTTGAGATCACTACACTGTAAAATTTTGTGAATGTGTGTGAATTATGAAGCTTGATTTGCTTTTCTCCTCTCCGCCTCTGTTTAATCATTTTACCAAGTAGGAGGTTTGACTTGTGATGCGTGATGATGAGAAATGAGTTAATTAGAGGCTTCCAGTGCCGTAAGAGAGAGACAATTAGACACACTGGTGTTGAATATTCAGAGTGGCTGGTCTTCCTCGTGCTTCGTCTTCATTTCAGGAGCGATGTGCGGTGTGGCTCCTGGGGGTGTGGCTCCTGGGGGTGTGGCTTGGTCCTCATGGCTCACTCATGTATGCTGTTGGCGTCCTGTGGGTGACACAGATGGCCTTCAGCGCTCCCCAGACCAGTCTCAACACCGCCATAGTTTAATTATTAATGAGGCATCTGAATGGGACCTTGTCCGGCCTAGTAGTGTGCTGGGGCAGTAATCCTGCAGTAATCCTGGTAGTGTTGCCGGGGCAGTAATCCTGGTAGTGTGGACAGTAATCCTGGTTGTGTGCTGGGGCAGTAATCCTGGTAGTGTGGGCAGTAATCCTGGTAGTGTGGGCAGTAATCCTGGTAGTGTGGGCAGTAATCCTGGTTGTGTGCTGGGGCATTAATCCTGGTAGTGTGGGCAGTAATCTGGTAGTGTGGGCAGTAATCCTGGTTGTGTGCTGGGGCATTAATCCTGGTAGTGTGGGCAGTAATCCTGGTAGTGTGCTGGGGCATTAATCCTGGTAGTGCGGACAGTAATCCTGGTAGTGTGGGCAGTAATCCTGGTAGTGTGCTGGGGCATTAATCCTGGTAGTGTGGGGCAGTAATCCTGGTAGTGTGCTGGGGCATTAACCCTGGTAGTGTGGGCATTAACCCTGGTAGTGTGGGCAGTAATCCTGGTTGTGTGCTGGGGCAGTATCCTGGTAGTGTGGGGCAGTAATCCTGGTAGTGTGCTGGGGCAGTAATCCTGGTAGTGTGGGCAGTAATCCTGTAGTGTGCTGGGGCATTAATCCTGGTAGTGTGGGCAGTAATCCTGGTAGTGTGCTGGGGCATTAATCCTGGTAGTGTGGGCAGTAATCCTGGTAGTGTGCTGGGGCATTAATCCTGGTAGTGTGGGCAGTAATCCTGGTAGTGTGCTGGGGCATTAATCCTGGTAGTGTGGGCAGTAATCCTGGTAGTGTGCCGGGGCATTAATCCTGGTAGTGTGGGCAGTAATCCTGGTTGTGTGCTGGGGCAGTAATCCTGGTAGTGTGGGCAGTAATCCTGGTAGTGTGCTGGGCATTAATCCTGGTAGTGCGGACAGTAATCCTGGTAGTGTGGGCAGTAATCCTGGTAGTGTGCTGGGGCATTAATCCTGGTAGTGTGGGCAGTAATCCTGGTAGTGTGCTGGGGCATTAACCCTGGTAGTGTGGGCATTAACCCTGGTAGTGTGGGCAGTAATCCTGGTTGTGTGCTGGGGCAGTAATCCTGGTAGTGTGGGCAGTAATCCTGGTAGTGTGCTGGGGCAGTAATCCTGGTAGTGTGGGCAGTAATCCTGGTAGTGTGCTGGGGCATTAATCCTGGTAGTGTGGGCAGTAATCCTGGTAGTGTGCTGGGGCATTAATCCTGGTAGTGTGGGCAGTAATCCTGGTAGTGTGCTGGGGCATTAATCCTGGTAGTGTGGGCAGTAATCCTGGTAGTGTGCTGGGGCATTAATCCTGGTAGTGTGGGCAGTAATCCTGGTAGTGTGCTGGGGCATTAATCCTGGTAGTGTGGGCAGTAATCCTGGTAGTGTGCCGGGGCATTAATCCTGGTAGTGGGGCAGTAATCCTGGTTGTGTGCTGGGGCAGTAATCCTGGTAGTGTGGGCAGTAATCCTGGTTGTGTGCTGGGGCAGTAATCCTGGTAGTGTGCTGGGGCAGTAATCCTGGTAGTGGTGGGCAGTAATCCTGGTTGTGTGCTGGGGCAGTAATCCTGGTTGTGTGCTGGGGCAGTAATTCCTGGTTGTGTGCTGGGGCAGTAATCCTGGTAGTGTGCTGGGGCAGTAATCCTGGTTGTGTGCTGGGGCAGTAATCTGGTAGTGTGCTGGGGCAGTAATCCTGGTAGTGTGCTGGGCCGTAATCCTGGTAGTGTGCTGGGGCAGTAATCCTGGTTGTGTGCTGGGGCAGTAATCCTGGTTGTGTGCTGGGGCAGTAATCCTGGTTGTGTGCTGGGGCAGTAATCCTGGTAGTGTGCCGGGTCTAAATGCACCCCAGCCTGGATGGCTAGTGTTGCTAAGCCATGAAGCTAATGTGGTGTTTCAGACGTTTTTAACAGTGATGAGTGTGCGGGTTTATAAGACAGAAGCAACTACCTCAGAGTGATCGTAGTCCAAGGCAAGTTTATAGGCCGACGGGAGAAACGGGGTTTGGCTGGATTTCAGGGAAATTAGGGAAGATGAAAGTTATTTTGAGGGTGCACGTTTGTTTCAGATTGCCATAGCAACTACATTGGTGGTTTTGAGTGCAGTTTATGTTAGCCTCTTACCAGCACAATCAGTGTACACAAGCACACAAACAAACACACACACACACACACACACACACACACACACACACATCCTGTCTCTGTGTGTAAAGGAGAGTTGGGGGGGAGAGTCCTCTCAGACAGATGCAGTGAGGGGAGTTGTCATGACACAGAGAGGGACACTGTCTCCCAGACTAAGTTAGAGACAGAGAGGGACACACTGTCTCCCAGACTAAGTTAGAGACAGAGAGGGACACACTGTCTCCCAGACTGAGTTAGAGACAGAGAGGGACACTGTCTCCCAGACTAAGTTAGAGACAGAGAGGGACACACTGTATCCCAGACTGAGTTAGAGACAGAGAGGGACACACTGTCTCCCAGACTGAGTTAGAGACAGAGAGGGACACACTGTCTCCCAGACTGAGTTAGAGACAGAGAGGGACACACTGTCTCCCAACCAGGTGTACCATTAAACTCTGAAGCAGTCAGAATGGCTGCCAAGATCCATGCGGGGCTCCTTACAGTACAGGTCTGGATGTAGCTGCTATGCAGTAGTGCTCCTTCAGGGGCTCCGTCAGTACAAGCCTTCTCTTCACACACCGCACTGTCCTCCCGGACCTGCAGGACACACGCCCAGTCAGGTCCGGGCTTGGTAGGCAGAGTTCACCCCGAAACGTGTCCACCAGCACAAATGAGGCAGACCTGATGTAGTGCATGAAGATCTCCAGCGCCCTGTAATTTGGCTCTGTGTCATGTGCACATACTGCAGACACTGGAGATGCCCCAAAGGCACCCCCCCCCCCCACCTGAAAGACTAAAGGGGGCGTGGCTCTGTGGGAGGGGCTTTTAAATGCTCATCAGGACACTGAGGTTCCTCTCAGTCGTCTGGCCTGGTGATCAGATGCAGTAAGCGTCTCTGTTATGGGTTGAGAGAGGGAGAGAGCGGACTGTGAGACTGATATGAATTCTGCCCTTCTATAGTGACACCCGACTGTGAAGTGTGAGTAATCTCATCTGAAAGACTCATTACAATGAGAATCATGATCAAGCTCAAAGCCTCTCTAGGTGTGTGTGTGTGTGTGTGTGTGTGTGTGTGTGTGTGTGTGTGTGTGTGTGTTATGCACCCTGCCTCTTGGTTGATTTAGTGTTCTGAATTAGAATCTCATCCAATCAGCTGGAGTCACAAGCATCTTTCATCATTACAGTCTTTGAGTGCCTGTACACACACTGCCCACTCTCTCAACACACACACACACACACACACACACACACACACACACACACACACACACACACACACACACTTCCTCTTTCACGCACACACACACACTCCAGCAGCTTTGGCAGCAGGGAGGGGAGAGGAGCCAGAGGATACTAATGAATAGGAGGGGAATCAGGTGGTGTAAAAGGCTTTGCTAGTGCACAAAGACCCGGATACACGAGGGATAAAACACACACTCACATACATGCGCCCCCCCCCCCCCCCCACAACACACACTTATACATAAAACATGTATACAGACTTTATACAAAATTATAATCTAATTGAATATTAGAGAAGAGAGATGCAGAACAGTTTCCTATATAACGGGCTACACACGTGTGTGTGGGTGTGTGTGTGGGTGTGTGTGTGGGAGGGTGTGTGTGGGTGTGTGGGTTTTCTCATCTGTTCTCAATCACGGTCGATGATGAGATGCAGAGAGAGAATGAGAGAGGGAGGAGGGAGAGAGAGAAAGAAAGAAAGTTTCTCTTCCCCAGTCTCTGTAGTCTCTCCCATACTCTCCCGAGTGTCTCTGGTTTCTCCTCTACTCTCCCGAGGGTCTCTGGTTTCTTCCCCTTCACTCCATCGAGTCTCTCTGGTTTCTCCCCGTTCACTCCACCGAGTCTCTCTGGTTTCTCCTCCTACTCTCCCGAGTGTCTCTTGTCTCTCCCTTACTCAACCAAGTCTCTCTGGTCTCTCCTCTGTTCTCCCGAGTGTCTCTGGTCTCTGGTGACCTCTCTCCACTATGCCTGATTATGCATGTGCCTTGGAGGACTGTGTGAATGAGGCAGGACGCTACACCTCAGGCAGGTGTCAGCGTCTGGGTTTCTGCTCTGTCAAACTCGGAGTACTCAAACAGTGTGAGCCCTTTCCAAGTAAAACATGTAAACCATTCTGTAAAGGTCATGGGTGTTAGATCAGAGAAATCAGTAACCTCTGACAACCAGACACTGAGTAGAACATGGAGTCATCTTCCTGGTTTGTGGACATAGGTTTGTGTTATCTGAGTTACTGAGCATTAGGTCAGAATCAAGGGGTTCTTAGTGTTGCTACTAGGGCTGTCGCGATAACCGCAGTATAGCAATACCGCGCTATTGACGAGAAAATCGCAACGTACGGGAATTAACCGCAACAACCGCAATATTTGTGTTTTTTCCCATGCGAGGGGAAAGTGCCTGTACAAGAGTTAAAGTCATTTTCCCATCAACCCCCTGTTATCATCCGGTGCGGCTGATCAACAATCCGTCTCCTTTTTTCAAAGATGGAAACTACGGCAGATGCTCTGGTCAAAAAACAAAACGCGACTTCGCCGGTTTGGGAGCATTTCGGGTTCAAGTCAAATCCACGCAGATCCACTCGCCTGGTGGCGCGTCAATGAGGCTAGATTTCCTCTGCTCTCCAAACTCGCCCGCAAGTACATGTGCATTTGTGCAACAAGCACACCATCAGAGCGAGTTTTTAGTACTGCCGGGAATATTGTTAGCCCTTTCCGCTCCTCACTGAAACCACATAAGGTGAATATGTTGGTTTTCTTAGCGCGCAGCAGGGACGTGACAACTCCGGTTTAAGCTGAGACGTTATTCTTCTGGTTAAGGAAAGATTTCGTTTTATTGATTTATTTATTAAATTATCTTTTTGTGTTTAAAATCTCGTTTAAAATATTTACCCTACACTTTTAAGAAAGCGAAAGAGCATGGGTTCTTACTGCATCTCATTTGACTTCTGTGTTCTCTATTTGACAATAAACACATATTTAACTGCTCTTAAAACTGTGTCTTCTTTGCAATTTAAAAACAATAAGAACCCCTTTACAATAAAAACAATAAAACAATTATATAGCTCTAAAATTAAGATTTTAGACGACAAATGACGCATATCGCGTCATACCGCATATCCATAAATAACCGCAGGGGAAATTCTTTCACCGCGACAGCCCTAGTTGCTACCAGTCTGAACATTTACTTGCCTGAACATTTGCAATCGTTGCCAGTTTATTATGGTTGCCTAATCTGTAGATTGTGCACTAGTGCCAGTCCAGACACTGGCAGTGTCATTTGCTGAAACGTGATATTCATTCTTTAACAAACATGCAGGTATGCAGCTCACAGCAAAGCTCTTTCCTTTGGTGTTTACGCCTGGTCCGATGTAGCAGACCCATTGCTTCTCCATGGTCTGCTTTCAGGGTAGTGACGGTATCACACGTGTGTGCGCCGTGTAGGTGAACCATGTAAACGATGCTGAGGTTGCAACTGAGCCAGGTTAGAGTTGGGTTGAAACATTTGGCTTCCGGTCCACATGCTTGTAAAGGGCTGCGGAATGGGGGAATACCCAGATGAACAGCTGCCAAGAAATAATTT